>NC_092352.1:48407924-48707924 GCF_963676685.1 Mytilus edulis | reverse complement strand
CAGGGTCACCAAAGCCATGTAAGTAATTAAGTAAATTGTAAAAAAATATGAATAACACAAGATATTTATTTTTATTCTGTTTTTAATGACTGAAGATTCCAGTTCTTTTTTTTCTTTTTTATTACTTCTATTATCATTATTATTCCTTTAACCGTCTTCCCTCTGATGCGGGAGTTCGTGGATTCTATAACCGGCAGTGTCAAATCTAAGGCTTAAAATGTGTTAGCTGCTTCGTCAAAAGAACGCTGCATTCATGAGTAAGAGCTTCTTAATCCTCTGGTCGGGTCGATGTCATAATAATATGCCCTGGTAGGGTGACATTCATTCCTGTGGCCTGTTGCTTTGTGAACTAGCACGTCTAAAACACTCCTCATCGTTCTGTCACGTACACAGCAATGTTCATCTGCATTTAATATCAACATAATGTTCCCATGAAATAAATGTACAACTTGCGTTAGCCACTGGATGTTTATCAACAATACAATAAGCATTTTATTATTAAAGTCATATGAAACGAGTGACTGGTGAAAAATAATGTTTATCCAATTCTTGAACCAATGCATATGTACATATCATAAATTTAGTCTTCTGTGCACGATTTTATCATTTTTGACGCAAAAATGTCTTATAATCGTCAATTAGTTTTTCTCCCTCTGTCTGTTAATATATGAAAATATGGCAGCTCATTAATTGTCGTCATTTGAAGCCTTCGTTTACCAATTGTTACCTTATAGTAAAAAAAAACCCAAAGAAGCATGGATTTTGAGCACGTGATATACAATCAGATAATAGTTTATTTCAGTGACAGATCCATGGGTATTGCGATCACCGGATTTTTACAAATAGGGTCACGCCTAGGTCACTTGCATACGGAAAATATGTCGGCGAATTGCTTCCTGGAAGAAGCAAGCAATTAAAAAAAGTAAACTTCTTCTAAATGTGGACGGATTAAAGAATTTTCATCAGAAAAAAGTATATGAACATAAGTTTTATAATGCAAACTATCCATTTGGATATAAAAAACATATGCATGATTTTTTTTAATTTGAGGTTTCGTATGACTTTAATAACTGTTATATCTTGTATAATAAAACAAACACAGCACTCTTATACAACAACGGTGCAGAATTAATCTTTAATTTTAATAATTTCGATGTACTTACAGCACAATTAATATTGTCTCTTGGATGTTACAAACCATCAACGTGTTCCTCGCCTCTAGCTTGTAATATGAATGACATCATCCCACAGAAATGCCCAATTACAACGACTGAAAACCTGACAACCACGGTTAAACAAACAACAACTGTACCTGAAAACCTGACAACCACGGTTAAACAAACAACAACTGTACCTGAAAACCTGACAACCACGGTTAAACAAACAACAACTGTACCTGAAAACCTGACAACCACGGCTAAACAAACAACAACAGTACCTGAAATCACAAGTCCGCCAGAACCAACAAAAACTACAAAGAGTCAATGTGGCAAGAAGAATCGGAGTCAAAATTCAAATTAAATTAAATGAGCTGTTCAGCAGCCTAAAATGCGATTAAAATTAGTTTACAAAATTTGTTCTTTTGTCATTCCAAATACCAGAGATTACTTATAGTGATTGTTATCTATTGGATATTAATTGAATAATAAAATTGAGAATGGAAATGGGGAATGTGTCAAAGTGAAAACAACCCGGGCATAGAGCAGACAACAGCTGAAGACCACTAATGGGTCTTGGGTCTTCGATGCAGCGAGAAACTCCCGCACCGGAGTCGTCCTTCAGCTGGCCCCTTAACAAATATGTATACTAGGTCAGTGATAATGGACGTCATACTAAACTCCGAAGTATTGAATTATAATCCTGGTACCTTTGATAACTATTTACCCCACTGGGTAGATGCCACTGCTGATGGACGTCTCGTCCCCGAGGTCATCACCAGCCAAATAGTCAGCACTTCGGTGTTGACATGAATATCAATTACATGGTCATTTTTATAAATTTCCTGTTATAAAACTTTGAATTTTTCGTAAAACTAAGGATTTTCTTATCCCAGGAATAGATTACCGTAGCCGTATTTGGCACAACTTTTTGGAATTTTGGGCCCTCAAGGCTCTTCAACTTTGTACTTGTTTGGCTTTATAACTATTTTGATATGAGCGTCACTGATGAGTCTTATGTAGACGAAACGCGCGTCTGGCGTATTAAATTATAATCCTGGTACCTTTGATAATTATCTACACAAGAAACTAAAATTTAAAATCATTCAAGACTAACAAAGGGCAGGCTCCTGACTTGGGACAGGCGCAAACATGCAGCGGGGTTAAACGTGTTTTTTGAGATCTCAACCCTCCCCGTATACCTCTAGCCAATGTAGAAAAAAGAAACGCACAACAATACGCTCAGTAATACTCAGTTTGAGAGAAGTCCGATGTCAGAATATGTAAGAAAAGAAAATAAACAAAATGACAACAATACATAAATAACACCAGATGACTAGCAGTTACTGACATGCCAGCTTTAGACCTAAATTAAACTGATTGAAAGATTATGGCTTCATCATAAGAATACATGATCATAACTAAATCCAAACAATAACTATAAACGTTTGATACAGATTTTATTGCACATGACAGGTTTTGTGTGTTTATGATTAGGACACGTGTGGTTTGTTCATTGCATAGGGAACAAATGGCGTGTTCATTGTACATGACACATCTCCATATTTCAATTTTTCAGTCTACAAATATTTTTTCTCTCTCGATTATTTGTCAGTGGACGTGTGGTTTGTTCACTGCACATGGCACTTGTAATTTGTTTACTGTCTAGTATACGTGTAGTTTGACCACTGCATAGTGCACGTAAGGTGTGGTCAGTGAACCTGACACACGTCTTTTTGTTCAGCGCATGTGACGCGTGTGGTTTTCCAGTACCCTCAACAAATGTGTGTATTCAGTGCACACGACACGTGTGGTTTATTCAGTATACACTTGACAAGCGGGATTTGTTCAGAGCACACAACAAGTCAATGACAGCGTTTCACCAGAAAATGCAGTGTGTCGTATTTATCAATTTCAGATGCAATATCATTTAGAAAGACTGTTGGAAGACAATTCTACTGCTAGAAAGCTGACTTTATCAAACGCATTATAAATTATTAATCAGAAATGATCGCAATATTAACTTAATGTTTGGTTTCATGTGGGATGGGAATTAGTATTACGATAAAAATTTACAAATGGGACTTAGTTCCAGTTGTCAAATATTTGAGAAACTAAACACAGCATTTAAATGGATTGCCAAAAAACATATACGACTTAATTCATGATTATCGAAAAAAAATTTACGTATGATTGACTGTTGTTCAAAGATAAAAAAACATGAAAATAAATTCAAATGTTAGGTATGTCAACCTTAACAGACGTAAACCCAGGCCTGGCTTCCTTGAATTAACGAAACAAATTAAAAACAATCAACTGTCATATTCCTGACTTGGTACAGGCATTTTCCACACTGCAATATCATTAAAAAAAAGGACCGTCAGTGGGCATATAAGAGCCTACAAGTAGGGATGTCACATACTGTATTGGCTATAAAAGGCCTGACATGAAAAATATGAAACAATTCAATTGAGAAAATAAACCGGCCGAATTTATAACAACAACAACAAATGCGCAAAAACAAATATGACAGATATGAACTGTGCAACGAAAACCACTGAACTACCACCGGTTCCTGACTTGGGAAATTCACATGAAGAATGTGGTGTTGTTAAAATGTATGTTGTCGCTCAATCCTCCCCTATAAACCTGTGACAGTGATGTAACAGCACACCGTTAGTACAAACTAGCAGTTGAAAAAAGAGACGACTTATCAGATCGATACAAAAAATAAAACCAAACAGGACGTTCCAAAATATATATACACACCCCTGAGATTATCCATAACAACAAAAATTAAAGCCAGATCTCAAAGTCATCAAAGTACTCTCAGTTAATGGCAGCTAGTTCCTATAGGATTAAACACATTTTTTCTAGAGGTTATTGATGTGTAAACCGGGGCGATTAACTCACAAACTAAATATAAGTCCGAAGGACTCTTATGTCAAGTTTGTGAGTAAGAGACCCGGTTTACACATCAATAACCTCTAGAAAAAATGTGTTTAATCCTTATAATTCTTCAGCCAAACATACGCGATTATTAATTAATCAAAAGCATAATGGCATTTCGTAATTAAATTTTATTTGTATTCATTTTCGAAGCTTTAGAACATTTATTTTATTTCTTTTTTTGTTGTTATATATGCATTAGAATAGAAACAACTGTTATGCAATTGTTTTGTAATCTCAATTTATTTGCTGAATATCCCAGTAACCCTGCAAGAATGTGAATCGCGCATGAATAGATTACAAAAGTAGTTTCGGAAACATGGTTTATCGAAGTGTGAATATTTTGAATGATACGTTTGTTATTAAACTAGCTCTACTACGAAAAGCTAAAAAATTATAAACTTAAATGAATATTAAAGAAAGAAAGAAAACAGTGTGGCGGAAAATGAAATAATTAATGATCTATTGAGTAAATTAAAAGAGCCCAGGAAAATGAAAGTACAAATTACCTGTTTAATATATTTAAAGATTGGAAAAAAAATGAAAGAATAAATGGTCTATTGAATAAATTTAAAGAGTAGAAGAAAATGAAAGTATAAATGAACTATTGAGTTAAAAGTAAAAAAGTGGAAGAAAACAAAAGAATAGATGAACTAGTGAGTAAACTAAAAGAGTGGAAAAAATGAAATGATAAATGATCTATTGAGTAAATTACAACAATAGTGGAAGAAAATTGAAAGTATAAATGAACTATTGAGTAAATTGTAATGTTAGCTACTTATTCTTTAATGGCATCAGACATGCTTATCCGTTTGATTTCTTTTTGAAATCTGAGAGTTTCGACTTGTCGTTTTAAATCGTCCCTGTCCATTCCAAACATTGACATGTACCTTTTCTAAAATATGCTCGTGGATTAAAGAAGAAATTGTAATCGTGTACAATAGAAATTCATCAAAATTTATGATTCCTTCGGCGATCAATTAAATTGACCATACATCATATTCTCATACTAAACAATAGACTAAGTCAAAATGTAATTCCAATAATATGTGACTTGAAAAACGCTAGTAGCAAACAAAATTAAAAATAATCCGCAAGTTTTGTCAACATTCGGTACTAAGCACGTTAAATAAGATTGGTCAATTGGTCTGTAAAATGCGTATCGGAATCTGAAAATAAAGCGTTTGCTTAATCAGGTATCAGTAGCAGAAATGCACGTTTCCAAGCATAACAGGGAAATTGATCGATATCCTGGTTTTAGGAAACATACACAGAGATTTATAGTATTGACACAGTTTCAGTGTATAGAGATATGACCAAAACACATATTCCTTAAGTGATTTGTGAATGTATAAAAGATATCAATATATCGGGAAAACGCAGCTTCTAATCTGTCTTTGCATTTTGTTAATAAATTTGAGGTAACAGTAGTCTATCTCATAAATATATAAGAAGATTAAAATGCCGTGAAAAAAAAAGAAGACAGGGGGAACTATATCAGCTCCAAAAAAAGTTACAAAGTATGCGTCGACAAGGCAACCGTCGCCTGCTAAGCATGCATCAACCACCATGCTACATAAGCCACAATCGGTCAAAATGTCATCAATTAAACTAGACTATTAGTTATTAAAATTATTGGAAAAGGGATCTATATATATCAACGATATCAAACAACAGATAAGTAGCTAAGAAAACCAAAAAACTATCTAGTTTTAATACTAATTGCAAGACAGTGCATAAAAAGATGTGTTAGGTACATAACAACGAGACAGCTATCCGATAATTGAGGTTAGTATTTGGTCACTATCTTTGAAAATAGTCAGGTGTCTTTATAGTCAGCTCGTAATTATTTCAGATTTTGAATAGTCTTAAGGCTGTGAATAGAAATACATACAATCAACACACAAACTTCTCCAAATTACAACAAAACAAATTGAAACTATAAATTACAAAAGAACTGACATGATTTATCATTTGACAGACAAAGATGGACATGTGACGGTGTAAAACTAGTTTTGTTAAATCTCAAGCTCTCTTTTTATATCGATCAGTAGACAATCATAGAAAACGTATAAAATAGATCATGCAATATATCACTAATTAAAAACAAGTACCTGTTCATCGTAGAAACAATACCCAATGTATATGTATCAGCTTTAGACACAGGACTTCACGCTAGGCTCACAAGGCTTTCCGTCCTGTTTCGCAGCAAGAACACATACATTATAAATGTTATGAAAAGGGCTCCATATATGGTTTTTATTCTACAAATTAAGATTTTCTCGTTTAGTTTGTATAAATCCAAACAGTTGGAGACTTTTCTAAAATTTAGTACAGCGCAAGCCGGACCACGAGAGGGACACGAAATGAAATACATGTGTATGTTAATACGTTAATAGTTACTGGTTAGACAAGATATATAACAATATATGTTTATCATATACAATTAACTTAAGTTAAGGCAGCAGTAGTTGTAGATAATCAAATCTCGCATATCGATTTATTGCAAGGAGATACAGATCAAAATAACAAAACAATCGGAGGGGATGAAATGAACTATAAAATGAGCGCGACAGGATGCATTGAATACAAAAATATTAAAATTTTTGATAAAGCATAATCTATAAAAACCCCAAAAAACTAAATACCAGTATTTGGTACAATAGTTGGCTGATCCGGAATACAAATCCTTCACTCCAAACTTACGACTTGACCATGTTGACAGATATCAAAACACACAGAAGTACACACCGAACCTATAGATAAATGATAGTGAATTTTAAAGAATATGCTCACAGTTAAAAATTCCAAACTTGTCCTATAAATATATTTTTACAATCAAGAAAAAAGTAACGTCACAGAAATACGGATTTCCAAAGAAAATTCAAAACCGAAAGTCGCTAATAAAATGGAAAAATCAAAAGTTCATTGTATATAAAAGACGACGCGCTATCCCGTGTGCTTTTGATGACCGTCAATTTAATTCACATAATTTGGATTGCTTCCCTTTGTACATGAACTAATTTTTGCTTATACATTTTGAAATTTGAATAAATTTATTAAGCAGTCATATTTTCTGATTAGTCTATCTGTATTTGTTTAAAATGTTGGTTTTAAATGAAACTTTTAAATCAATAAGCGACAAAATATTTAAAGATTATATTGATGTAAGAAATCTAATTTAAGGAAATAACTTACTTTGAATAATAATGTCATATTTTACATGTAAAAAGTAATTGATAATATTTAATTTTTTTCTAACCTCAATCAATTATTTGAGAATATATAGATCAAAATATAATAAAACATGTCATAACTGTTATATGTTTAGGTGCATATCCTTCGTAAATTGTATTTGATTATTATTTTAATGTGTTGGGTGTATTTTTCTTTGTTTCAATTTTTGATTTTTGAAACTCATAATTCAAAGTGTGTTAATACCACACTTAAGGTAGTTGATGATGGAAGTGCCTGACAAGATAGTTCAGGGGTATACCGCCATCTTTAATTGTACAATCACAGTACATATTCGTCTAATACTGTGCCAAAATCTACATATTTGAAGACAGATTTGAAATTGTTTGGTTAAACTGTTCATTTTTATTAAAAAAACTTACTGATTCATTGCATTATGTTTTACAGCTTTTACATTAATGCTAGCAAGACAAATCTTTGTTTGGCTTGCTTGCTTTGTTTGTATCAATGTTTGCTGAAGCATGACAATTACATAGGCGGGGCTTCAGCTTGTATACATCATACTTCAATTTTATTGGACGTTACGTTTGAGGTTTAGGACACTTAATTTTAAAACATCACAAATATTCTCACATGTTTCCTCACCTGTAAAAATACAATAATTGGTCAATGAAAGAAAAATATAAACTTAATATTGTTTTTTTTTTTATAACATATCAATCCATTAGTTCAGTTGTTTCCTTGTCTGCCCTTTCATTTATGTAACTCAAGAAAAAAATCCAATATTAAATGGGTAACAATACAATCGAAAAGAGAAAATCGAGTGCACTTTTTTTTTATGTTAGGGTGTGTTTGTGATGAATATTTTGTCTTGAAAACGTACAAAGGAAGAGTATTTGATACATCATCTCGCTTCAGATTCTATCATTTTTATATAGCAAAGCTACAGGTTGACTTTATAACATAAAAAAATCACAATACTAAAAGATGAAATGTAGGGGTCAAGTGAAATACCTATCCAATGAATCACAAAATCAGATAAGGTGTGTTCGAATAGCTATTTTACTAAAAGTATTTGACGACAATCTTTAAGTTGGATGATGAAAATGCATATCATTGAAAAAAATTTAGTTTCCATTTCTACGATAGTGAAAATGAACTGCCGTAATGGGGAGAATGATAATTTTGACGAAGTAGAATCCTGACTGTATTGTATATTTACAGGTAAGGAAACATGTGAGAATATTTGGCATGTGATGTTTTAAAATTTAGTGTCCTTAACCTCAAACATGACGTCCAATAAAATTTAAGTATGATGTATACAAGCTGAAACCCCGCCTATCTTAATTGCCATGCTTGAGCAAACATTGATACAAACAAAGCAAGCAAGCCAAACAAAGATTTGTCTTGCTAGCATTAATGTAAAAGCTGTAACAAATACTATATATTTGTGTTTTTAAAAATGATTTTTTTTAATAAGCCATTTAAGGGGAGATAACTTTCTAGTACAAAATTTATAACGGACATATAGGGAAATTTTCATTTTTTACTTGTAGCAAGAAAACTTTTTTTCATTCTTTTCTCTAAAAATATATTATAAAACCTATCTTCTCATATTTTATTTCAAAATTCTGTCTTATAGATTTCTTTTATGAACAAACATGTGTTTTTTCATGATCAATTTCAGCAAATTTTGGCAATTTTGAACGACTCGTACCTTGAAAAATAGCGCGGTGACCCATTCTTTTAATTATTTTTTGGAAAAAAACGTAGTAAAATTTTCATTTTGGCAAGGTATAAGAAAATTCTGTCATTTTTTTCTATACCCCTGAACTACCTCAAGGATGTTCGCTTGTCATGTTTTGGAATTTTAGTCAGATTTTCGAAATTCTCTGGTTTCACCCATTTGAATGCCTTCAAAAATTTTGCCCATTGGCCCCCATTTATAAAATCTTATTTAATTTTCAAGGGTTTTTGAGAACTTTAACTTGCCAACGATTAACCTAAGAAAAATCAAGATAGACCATTTTCCCGCCAAAATTCAAATGGCTAATATCTCGAAAACAAGTGCATTGACCTCTATATTTTTTTTGCTTTTTTATTACTCAATTAATCCCCTATCAATATATACAAGTGTTATGGACAGCTATTTAGTTTAAGCTGAGTAGCAAACTTCCTTAATACGCGGATTCACCTGCATGATAATTCCCTTCTGTATAATCTTTTAGATAAATTTAATAAGATCATCTTGATTCATGCACATAGTTTTTATTAGTTTTTGTGTTTTCCTAAACATCATGAGACGTCATCAAGCACAACAAGACTTAACTTGACGACGTTGTTTCATATTCATTTTGTCTATCTTTCTTGTGTGTATTCATTTAATTCTATTGCGTGTACCAGTTCTATCGTTTTTATCGGAATTCATCGGATATTGTAGACCTTTTGATTGCTGAAATATTAATTTTATATACAGTGTGTAAAACGAAGACACAAATCACTATACTCTCATATGTATAAATTTGACAAACTGATTTTGTTGTTCTAAGCTTAGACTGAACGTAAAAGTATTTTTTACGCAATTAACAAGTGGTTTGTTGATTGTTCATTTCAGTTATTGTGTTCATATGAATATTGTGCAATTACTACTAATTAAAATGATGGAAATGTATAACCTTAGTAAGTTTGTTAAATATTTAAAAAGAAGTATTCTGCATGTATATTTCAGAACTTGATCGCTCTGCCCGTTTTTGTAGTAACGTTTAAGATTTCAATGAACGTAATGTGTGTCGGGGATTTCGTTTAAACACTTTTGTGAAATTATTTCTTTTCTAGATACAAGATTTGGTTGGCACGTTTATCTGTATACATTCTTACCAATAAAGGGATCTTTCATACAAAACTTGAATTTTTGAAATACTAAGACTTTTCTTCTTCAGGAATAGATTACCTTAGCTGTATTTGGCAAAAGTTTTATGAATTTTGGTCCTCTATGCTCTCCATCTTCGTACATTGTTTGCAATTTAAAAAAAAAACACTTTTTCGATTCGAGCGTCATTGATGAGTCTTTTGTAGACAAAACGCGCGTCTGTCGTAAATACAAAATTTAATCCTGGTATATATGATAAGTTTATCATCATACCAATTTGTCAGTTATGATGTTTATAGAGCCCGTAAGGATGTATTGTTCTGACGTTTCTATCTCGTTGAAATCTCGTTGTGGAATTATTTCCAAAATATGTGATACTAATGGAAAATATCGATGAATTTGAAAAAAAAGATATAATCAAACTTGACTTTGTGTAAAAAATATAATGTGTATAGATCTACAATAAGTAGTTTTTGAGTAATAAATTTTCAAATTATTTTGCCAATCAAGTGAGTCTTTTTAGCCCCAAATTTTAGAAAACGAATGAGGAATACAAGAAATGATTTTACCAGAAACATCCCATATCACTTTTTTCCTTTCTTAGATATATGCATTTTTCAACCATTTATTACAAAGAAGTTGAAATAACATGCATTTTATTCTTAAAACAGAGAAAAATTACAAATTTACAAAGTTGACAGAACGGTACATTTGACACGAAAAAGCATTAAACTATGATAAAACTTTCTTATATTAACACCCACATTTTTGCTTCACCAATTATTCTATTACAGTCATATAAACCCACAAAAACAGGTTTAGAAAAAAGTCCAATTTTCGAAATGTTTGGCTCCTCAGAGATATACACATTCTTAAACACTTTAATGTGAAAATTATGAATATTGAATATCTTACACACTATCTATACTGTTTATTTCTATTTTTGCTTTATAAAAAGACATTGTTTCATATACTGTTTGTGATGTTATACACTAAATCCGTTGGATATTTACTGTTTGGTACTTTTGTCTGGGAGAAGATCAATTATAGATTAGTTGAAACTTACCTTTAACTAGCATATAGTAGCTTATAGTAGCTTAAAGTAGCTGCCAGTACTCTTATGTCTGTGCTTTGTGTTTATTGTTTTTATGATCGTTGGGGTAAGCCATTAGGAACTTATTTCAACTGTGTCTTTTGAGACCCAGACTAGGGTTGATTTGAGACCTTACAAACATGTTTAACCCAGCCACCTTCTACATCTTCTTCATATATTGAGCCAGTAATTCAGCGATTGTCGTGGGTTCGTGTCCGTCATATTTGTTTTTCATCAATTGTATTGTTATGAAGTAGGTTGTTAATGTTCTCTTTTAGATTGTTTCACATTTTAATGTTGTTGCCTTTATGGCTTTAATATCTGACCATTCGTTATGAGTTGTGCTTTTTGTTCAAGGCCGTAATGGGACATATTATTTCTAACATCCACGTTTTTTTAAAATCTGGTGGATAGTTGTTCCATCGGCAATCATTACACATATCTATTAATTCGGATTACTGCACGGTCATTCCCGCAAAGGATTTGATCAATATGATATGTGAATATAGCATATTTTATAAAGCGTAAACAGTTCAATTTTCATTAAGTATTGTATGCATAGATTCAAAATATAAAGTATTTAACATTGATGCAATGTTTACCTGCTATAGACGTTTAACCCTCGAATCGATCCTTTACCTACGCATATAATTATAGTTGTATATTCAAATAAGTCATATATAATTATAACCTTTGTTTAACCAGAATTAGCACTGGGAAAATGTTCTGCTGGACTTATCGACACATTTATATTAAATACACTTTGATTAACCTGTTAGTCTGCATTCTAATTACAATGGTTTTCATTTATTGTATTCTTTAAAAAAAAAAAAAAACGCTGGTTGTCAAAGTTCCCTTTTTTATACCTTATACAACTAGTTTTCATTGAAGTTGCTACCTTACCCTTTTTAGTGTGTAAATGCAAGCGGAAAGAAACAATTGAGTCAACGAAAAGATGAGGATCTGGTTGATGCTTGTTTGAAGAAATAATAAAAGTACTACCTTCTTTTTTTGTCAGTGAGCATATACCATCTCCTAGTAAGTTTATTTAAACATGTAGCACAACATAATGCTTAGTACATTGTATATTGATAATGATATTTTACAATAAAATTAGAACCTCGGTTATTAACACACGAATTTCATCACGGCTTCCAGCTTTATGTTCGGACTTTCTTAGTTCATCTGTCTTCTTACATCCTGTGTATTTATAAAACAAATTCCTCGGCTGACTCCAATCTACATTGTATATGTCCCAAGGATTGGTAAGATGCAATATGATCTTAACTTAAACATAACTTAAGTCATTTTCAGATAGTTAACCATCATATACTCGATATCAGAAATAGTTCACTGGTTTTCTTTAAATGTACTTTATATTGAAAGTAAAAAATGGACAAATAAATCATGTCATACATTACTGTGACATGTACACAAAAAGAAAGAAAAGAAAATGGCAATACACGCACTTGTGTATTCAAAAGTGAAAAATTACTTTTTATTATTCTCATATTTAGGATTTAAGCAGTAATAAAAGTATGTTCATGTCGGTCATTAACTTTGTTTATAAAACAAGTAAGTTCACACAACGAATACACATCACCTAGAAACCATGATAAATTTTCAATTATTAATTTTTGTAACTCCTCAGACACTTCAGAGTGAAAAATTATGAACGGATGCAATACACGGACTTGTTGTCGTGATGGGAACACATCATCATGGTCATCCATGGAGTTCTAGTTAGATCTAGTAATAAGATTTATCTAATTATCATCCAGATCGTTTCCCAAACGAAATATGAGATATTTGATTTGGCACGACAGGCCGAGTTCACCCGACAATCAGCAACCCTAAATCTTATTCAATATTGGAAAAAAAATGTTTTTACATCGCCAATAACCTTTCTTTAGTAAGAAATAAGAAGACACGTTATGCTTGACAATGAGAAAACTACACAAGTGACAGAATGACGTAGACATAAGCATATATAGATCATCATACGGCCTTCAACAATTAGTAAAACTTTTACCGCATAGTTAGATATAGAAGGTCTAGAAATTACAAATATAAAACAATTCAAACGGCAAAAGTAATACCTTTTTATGCAAGATGATGCATGAATGAAAACGTAATTTTATATTTGAGAATGCATTCTATGCTTGGATAACTGCTTTTTGTTCAAGACGCAAACAGAAAATTTTAAAAATATGTATTTATTATATCAGTACCGAGTTAATGAATACTAAATTGATGGTACCATCGGGAAGTTACAGTTCAGCAGTACAAAATTGCACAAACATTTGAAAATAAAATATTCTACAATAAATGGCTGGGTTTATTGACGGAAATGTATTTCCTTAGGATGTTTGAGTGTTTTGAGTAGTATTGTTAAATGGTAAATATACTGGGCTAGTGATAATCAGAATATCATTACAAACATTTCTCCACATTTATTCTGTAAGAACTGTATTTGTGTTCAAAAGGAGACGAAATATACCAACGGACATTCAAACTCTGACTGTCAAAAATAAACTGACAACGACAAACAAAAGAAACACAAAACACGACATAAGAAACTAAAGACTGAGCAACTCGAACTCAACTATAACTGGAGATGATCTCAGGTGCTCCTGAATGGTAAGCAGTTCCTGCTCGACATGTAACACATTTCGTGTTGCTCATCTTAGTAGTTATGAAATTTGGAACATAATTTCGTTTTCATCTATCGAACGGCTATTCCATAACGGTCAACTAACTAACTCGTGATTGCGTCTGTAACATATACGAGATAGTTACGTCAACTTCACCTCAAGGAACTCTTGATTTAATAGCCGCAAAGTGAGCATCAACCCACTATCAAGGAAAACATGATACCAATCGATAGTATGTGTGAGGTGAAGCACATGTTCTGTAGAGCATGGTCCAAATACGAACAAATTGAAGAATGTAGAGGCATCAATATTGAAAACCTATTGTTAAAATTATTGATGCCAAGACAAGTTTTAGATTTAAATTGTAAAACATGACTTCTCATATTGATAATTTACGTGCATATATGATTATTGTTTCATAATCAAAGAATGGTATATTTGCAATTGACGCTATAATTATACCTTTTTATCCGAATCAATATACAATGATATTTGTTGAAGATCTCTCTTTAATCATGGACAAAATATATATACAAAATTTTACAGTTTAATTACCGTGGTGTTCAAATAATTATATCCTTCAAAATATAAAGGGTCTCAAACGTACTTATTTATACCTTAAACTTTTGAGCTTTGAACGAATTAGGCTTGCCACGTTTCTTTATTTTAGTGTTAAAAACATTCTAACAGAAACTGAAAGCTGAATTAACAAGTTAATGTGGACATATTTAGTTTTGTTGTGGTTAGTGGTATTTTTCACTCATGCTGACGATGACGACTGTGATCAACATGGTCAATGGCCGCCAGAAGGTAAAAATTAAAAGTAAAGTTAGCAGTTGTAAAAATTAACATGAAGGGTAATAAATATATCGTGCTTTTTAATTTTAATAATTAAGAAGTGGTAACAGTAATGTGCCATGCTCGAGGTCTTCCTATTTTCCTAAAATTAGAAGGAAGGTAAAAACTAGGACAAAAATCCTAAAAGTTTTTTTAGAATTAATGATTAATTTTGTAAAATGTCGCTTAATTAGAAAAAATGTGAAGTTGGCTATAAATCATTCCCTATCTGGTATTTATGCTGAGTTTGTAACATCTAAACAAGGAAAAAGAAAATATAAAACTATTGATATGTGTAAATTGCGTATTTGGGTTTTATATATCAAGCGCCGACATTACATTGCATTTTTACGTCGCATTATCTATTAATTTTCGCTTGCACATTTTAACGAAGTCTTACCGAGTTGAACAACATCATCATACTAACTAATACATTGAAAATCAATTGATGTTGCTCAAAATTTCAATTTTACTGCATTTGTGTTTTATTAAAAATAAAAGTAAATGTTGTTGAAAAATTTCCAAGGATAATGCATCACGTCGTGACAGGTACTGTGATATGACCGATAAAGCATTCAAAGACCACAATATAGAATTTCTCAACCTCGCTGTTTGACATCATTATATTTTTGTACTTTGATCAAAACAAAAGTGTCCTTTTTGTCGCTAAATATGCAATTGTAATTTTCAAAAAAGGGTGTTTAATTTGGCTCAATTGTTTTTATTTCGCTATAATGTCAAATCTCTCTGTGTTTAAAAAGTTTAGTTAGCAAGGTCAAATATTTAACACCAATGGTATAAGGGGATTGAGTTGGAGCATGGCTGCTTTTTCTTCAATGTTTATGTTGTATTCTTTTTATTATTTATGTAGGGGTAAAAGTATATGAGTATTTCGAATGATTCAACATTATATAACAGTAAATTTACAAAACATGAACAGATCAATGATATTTCATGTCAACACCAATCTACTTAAAATCTATTCTCCTTATTGCTCCCTTGATGCAAGACATATCAAAACAGGAGCAACTAAAGAATTTAATTTTAATGCGATTGTTTCAACACAAAAAGACTGCTACTGAGCTGGTCATACTGTCGGGGATTTTATGAACGGCAGCAGTACCAACCCCCTAGTGGTTATAAATAGTTGTGTTTCCATTGTGTCGTTTGTTTTCTCTTTTGAGTGTGAATTCATATTACTATAAGACGTGTCACGGTACTTATCTATCCCTAATTCATGTATTTGGTTTTGATGTTATATTTGTTCTTCTCATAGGATTTTGTCTAATGCTTAGTCCGTTTCTGTGTGTGTAATTTTGGGTCTCAATGCTCTTCAACTTCGTACTTTATTTGGCTTTTTTAAAACTTTTTGGGATTCGAGCGTCATTGATGAGTCTTATGTAGAAGAAACGCGCGTCTGGCGTATATATAAAATTTAGTCCTGGTATCTATGATGAGTTTATTTACATTTTAATGTTGTGTCGTTGTTCTCCTCTTATATTTAATGCCGTTCCCTCAGTTTTAGTTTGTTACCCCGATTTTATTTTTTGTCCATGGATTTATGAGTTTTGAACAGCGGTATACTATTGTTGCCTTTGTTTACGGGTTTCGTCTATATTAAACTCATCAGTGGCACTCGAAATAATGAGGAGACTTTTTTCTTCTTTTGCTCTCTTCATTTGTATAAAAATTATTTGTTAAATTTATTCATTGTAACTTCTTTAATATTGAATATACTCCGCATTACATTTATATGATGCATTTCAATAACTGTTTCTTCGAGTGTCTATTTAGTTTGAATCTTGGTCAAATATATTTTTACTCCTTGATTACTGAAAAAAATAAGACACAAAGGCAAGGACTTTTGCATCTGGTTTTGTCATTCAATTATTGTTTCCATTTTTAGCAGAGGGGGTATTTTCCATATATTTTCCTATAACCAATGTAAGTACAAACATTACTAAATGAAGAGAGATATTAAAAGACAGCAGGTCTTTCTAGTTTTCGAAGTTAAGATAAAAGAGTTATTACATTACCAATTGATGAATATTTCCTTCCTTGTTGATTGTGATTGTGCCCGTGTGAACATGTAGATGTTCTAGTTAATTTTATACACTAAACAAGAGAGACAAAATATATATCAAAGAGAAATTCAAACTCACAAGTTGAAAATAAACAGACATTGCTTTTACATTAAAAGAAAGAAAGAACACAAAAAGACAAAAACAGTAAAGAAAGCTAAAACAATTATCTGTAATCTTTGAAGAGACTTAGATATAAATATTTATTTATTGTTTTCAATTTTTTAGATCCGCCCGTTTTGTCAAGGACAACATTGTTCGGTCATGAAATTGGTATTTGTCGATATTTGAATTCTTGGTTTAGTTATGCTTCTTATTTGTTAGTCGTTAAATGTCAATACAGAAAAAATGTTAGGAACAAATATATGTTGTCAACCGAGTGTTACAATCAGAGGTACTTAATTATAGGATTCAATCGGTTAGTATTTTATTTGACCTTAACATCATATAGTTATTCGGTGGAATTGATATAGAACTCTTATCAACACATTAAGAAGTTATCTTGGTTATATGTGCTTAGTAGACAAACGAAGACAGAAATGTTTCTTCATTTGTGATATTCTTCTAATTTACATTTATGCCAACTGGTTCTCCAATGTATTCATATGGGTTTGTTTAAAAATCTTCTAATCAAGTTATCGATGATAATTTTTAATAAAGACAACAGTGGTTTACCGCTGTACAATAGTCTTGTATTACCACCAAATCATGGCAAGCCACATTCGGTTGCATACGAAAAAGGAATCGGCAAAAATATTCCCTTGAATTTGACAGTAAAAAAAATCTGAATCTTGGGGGACTCAAAGCACGATTCTATCTTTATTTGGTAACTTGAGGTGACATGGTTATGAAATTTTGTACACAGGGGAAAAAGAGGTAAACATTTGATTGGTTTACTTTCTGTGATGTTTTTTTTTCTTAAATGCAATGAAATGTTATGCAAAATTTTGTCTTTAGTACTGGACAGGATAAACCTTTACTCATGCTAAGTATTTATCTATTTGAATAAAAGATAAATTCTGCAATTTTTTTTTTTAAAAGTGCAAATTTAAGAAAGACTAATAGGGAAAAATCAATGGTGGTATAACACCATAAATCAATTACTCAATAAAAAAATCCGTTTTACAAACAAAAGGCGAGGGAAAATAGTTATCAAAGGTACCAAGCTTAAAATTTAATCGTTTCGTCTTCACATGACTCACCAGTGACGTTCAGATAAAAATAGTAAGAAAGCCAAAACAAATGCAAAGTTGAAGCGCATTGAAGACCCAAAATTCCAAAAAATATTTCCCAAATATGACCATAGATAAGAAAATACTTAGTATTTCGAGTAATTCATACTTATGCAAACAGTAAATTTATATATATAAAAAAAGAACATACAATTGATATGCAAGTCAACACATGGAAACACATCAATTGTAAAAGGAAACCAACGGAAAATATAAACACTGAACTGAAACAAAAACAAACGCAAAGATTTATAGAAACGGACAATTTGATGACAACTGTCATATTCAATATTCTTGTCCATTCGTTTTTAATGTATTTTGTTATTTGATTTTGCCATGTGATTATTGACTTTCCGATTAGATTTTCCTCTAAGTTCATTATTTTTGTGATTTTACTTTTTCCTTACTCTGTACTGGACATTTTAAGAAAAAAATAGGGGTAGGGTTGAAATAGTTTTTATTGATATAGCCAGAAAAAATATGTAGCTTTGACGTAAACCCATAATGAAACAGCATGGCAGGCAAACACGGCTTATTAATTCGTACGTCTTTAAGGTAGCACAATACAAAGATTTTTCATCCCCAATCAGACATCTTTAAACTGATGTAATTCCACTCATCTTTCTTTAAATTTTATAAATGAGGTACCAAAAGAAAGAAGAAGGATTATTCTTTCAAATTGTGATAATTTCATTATGACATAATTATTACATAATCAATTGTTATGTAATTAGTTGCCATTCTGTGATGTCCATACTTGAATGAATTTAGCTTCTTTGTTCTTCATAGCATCCTAAAAATTTTTATAGATTCTTGCACAACACAGTTTGACCTCCAAAACTGTGTCTCAGATTTTTCCTATTGTATTTCATTCTCTCATAAATCTTCAATGAAGTTTGCAACATCAATTCATTAGAGACCACTAAGTTCAATTGAGTATAAAATTTGTTCTATTGATGATTTTGGAAATCTGAGACACAGTTTTGGAGGTCAAGCTGTGTTGTACAAGAATCTATAAAATATTTTGGGATGCTATGAAAAACAAAGACGCTAAATTCATTCAAGTGTGGACATCAAAATATAGCGACTAATTACATAATAATTAATTATGTACTAGTTATGTCATAATGAAATTATCACAATTTGAAAGATTGATCTTTCTTCTTTCTTTTGGTACCTCATTTATAAAATATAAAGAAGGATGAAATGAATTACATCAGTTTAAAGTTGTCTGATTGGGAGTGAAAAAATCTTTGTATTGTGCTACCTTAATAAAAACTAAATGCCTTTAGGTGAATCATACGTTTCAAAAATGTTAAATTAAAAACAAAAAGAAACAATTACTTATAGAGAGAGGAAACAAAAATAAGAACTAGAGAGAAAACAAAAACTAAAATGAGATAAATATTGACCTTCAACGACTATTGCTATATGCGTTCAAACGTTTATTGTGTTTGCTTCTAGACATTTTCTTTTATTCATAGATGACCTGTTTTCCGACATGTTTATAATATAAAATGTGTCATATGGTTCTATAATAAGAACAAAAATAATGAAAAACACCTTATGTTCAATGATTTTCCCAATATAATATAACATATATGACTGCACTTGTTCTCTCTATTACCTTCTTAGCTCCACAGAAATAAGCGAACAGCTTTATTCAATCCGTTTTTACTTTCATGTCAATATTTTATATTCTTTTTGTAATTTTTAAAAGGTTGGAAGTATAAAGCATCGATTGAATGCTTGTTTTTTTTTAGTTTGAAGTGGTTCCTGATCTACATCATGTACATATTTATATAAAAAATAACAAATCAGTTTTTGAATTGCATTTAGTAAAAAACAGCATTTTGTGTTTTTGGATTAAATTTTTTATTTTGATTGTGACCTTTGAGTTTTTGAAGGCTCTGGTTTATAATTATACTGAGAAGGGTTTTTCACGGGATTCTCTAAAGGTAGCTGGGGTGTCTTCCTGCATCTTAAACTTTGAAGTGGCAGATAACAATTGGTCTATATCTCTAAAGAAATATTACTTTTTTATCCTACATTCTATGGTGAAGTTTTCTTTTTATCACACATAATTGGATTTTCCATGCATAATCTATACAAAATTTTACACAATTTTGCACACCCTATAGCGACGAAAAAGTACGGTGACCACACTTTTTATTATATTTTAGAAAAAGCATGATAAGTAAGTACATTTTGACAAATTATGAACAGTTCTTTTGATTCTAATTAAGTCACCCCATCTACATTAAACAACGGTTCAGTTTGTGTCCCTTCCTGCAAAATTTTAAGCAATCGATGTTAGCTGTTCAATATTTTGACTTTGATGGTTCGAAATTTCGTTTTCAGTTGAGCTTCTAGATATTGATCTTGAACAGTTTACTACTTTTTTTTTTATATAAATAAACAATTGTCATACGCACTATATCGTTATTATAATTTCAAAATACATCCTCTAACTAAGTCGATAGATTTGAAGCAGACCTTATTATGTTTATTGAGCAAGTCAAGATATAAAAACGAAGAATATTTCAGAAATGCGTTTTCCAAATTTGAACGATCTATCAACTAAATGAAACAATTTTTTAGAGACATACAAAAAGAGAAGTCAATTTGCATTGTGAAATGTGTCTCGTCAATTACTGCAAAACTGTAAAGAAAGTTATATTTCGTTAAATATGTGTCTTAAAAAACCTTTAGAACGTATGTTATTTCGCGATAAATTAGAACAACAGCTTAAATACTAAAGAAATTATCATTTGAAAATACGGATAATTGGTATATTCGCCAATGCTACACCAGAAACCACATGACAGAATTATATATGACAATAATTGTAAGTCAGCGTGATCTTTAACAATGTGCAAATCCCAACCTTATCGATAACTATATAAGCTAACAAAAAGACAAATATTGAATCATTCATATGAGAAAACAAACAATAAATGAAAAACAATAATATAATAATCTTGACATAAAAGGTCTCGCTTGACCTTTAATATCTAGTTTATTATCCCATACAAAAGCATACATTTTATTTGTTAAATTACGTAACACACTCCTCTGGACTAGGGATAGATAGAAACAGATGATTTAATTGAGATATGACCAAAGTCTTCAAAATGGTAATCTTTCCAAAGTGGGTGAGATACTGTTTTGACCATTTTCAAAGTGTTGTCTATATTATCTAAATCTGGTCTATAATTTAAATTAATCATTCTATCTAGGTCGACTGAAAAAGTAATTCAAAGGAGCTTAAATGTACTGGAGCCCCATTTCAATCCCCACTTTACACAAATTTGAACCTGTCTATGTGTTTTGCTACCTATCCAAATAACTCTTGTATTTTTTATATTAATCTTAAGTCCCGAGATTTCAGCATACAATTGGAGAACACGAAGAGATGCATCGAGCGATTCTGACGAGCCATCTAATATCAATGATGTATCATCTGCATACTGAGAAAGTACAAATTCTGTACCATCTATAGTAATACCCTTTATCTTCTTATTATTTCTTACCAAATTGCATGCCTAATATTTCTGTACATAGCAAAAAATATAAGGGGATAAAGGATTTCCCTGTTTTCAGCATCTCTCCATAGTGAAGAATTCTGACAGACAACAGTTTTGTGTCACCGCAGCTGTTATATTGTTATGAAAGGTTTCAACCCAGGATATAACGGATTCACTAAAATTTAAATATCTTAATGTATCATAGAGAAATGACCAAGATATGGAATCGAATGCCTTCTCAAAATCAATCAGCAAGAGAATTCCTGGAATATTATTTTCTTCAGTAAAATGTAGAATATCATATATTAATCGACAATTTTCGCCTATATATCTACTTGGAACAAAACCAGTTTGATCAGAACTTATTAATTTTGACAAAACAGATTTTATTCTCTCTGCTATACAGCTTGATGCCAATTTATATGTAGAATTTAGCAGAGTAATATGTCTCCAATTTTTAAGAAATTTTTTTAGTTTACCATCTTTTGGAATACATGTAATCACTCCCTGCCTCTGGCTGACGGACATTTGGCCCTTCCCATATCCTAAATTTATAGATATAAGTACACATTTACCAATATAAATCCAAAAAAAATTAAAAAAATTCTGCAGTGTAACCATCAGATTACGGACTCTTATTATTTTTCATTCTCTTTAATGCTGCAGTTAATTCAGAAAAACAAATATTTCCCTCCAATAACTGCTTTTCATCCTCGCTTATCTTCGGTATATCATCATAGCAATTGTCCCGTGTTAAATCAACCCTTTTCAAACAATCTTGTTTTTTTTATAAAGTTTGTCATAAAACACCCTTGTCTGATTTAAGATTTCTTTTTGTTCTTCCACTATAACACCATTTTCTAAATTTAGTTTTTGAATAGTCTTATTAATATAATTTCTAGTCTCAATCGATTTATGATTTTCAAACAGCGTTATACTATTGTTGTCTTTGTTTAAAAAAATATGACAATAAGTTTATACCTGTTTTCAATACAAGTATTATGTTGCTTCATCTATATCTACTGTTTATTTTTCCTTTAATATTTTACTCACAAAGGAAACATTATTTCGAGATTATATAGTACTAATATAACTAGCCTTCTTTGCTCCTTTCAGCTATTCCACCATATTTGCCACATAATTGTTATCAATTTTTAAAGGTCTCCGTGTCACCTCTACCAATGGCCAAACACATGTTGTCGTTCACCAATCAGAGAGCGTAACATTACGTTGTAGTATCGACCCTTATCCTGATGCCTGGTTTGTGTACTGGACTAAACAAGTGAATGGTAAAGAGTTCGTCTTTGATGCTGATGGAGGGAATTTAGAAAATCCAAGCCTTAATTTTCTTGAAGCAAAATGGACTGACACAGGAACATATAGTTGCCATGCTGGTAATCCATTTCACAATTCAAGCGGAAGTGCCATCCATCTCTCTGTTATCTCAGGTACATAATCCTTCAGAATTTATAAAATTGAAAATTCATATAACTTAAAGAGAGCGCGAGACAGTCCTTCAGTTTTTCTGCTGCTTTGACTTATTGTTTGGTTGCTATCAGTTTTTTTTCTGCAAGTTAAATATGCAACAAGTGAGCGAATAACACATTCATTCACGAATGCGCGTAGCGCATGAGTTAATTATCACTCTTGTTCGGTCATGAGTTGAATAATTTTCGATATTTCAATTCTTTGATTAGTTATTCTTTTTATTACAATGGCAAATGGCAAATGGATTTTTGTTTATAAAATAAAAGTAGAAAATGTAAGGAACTATATCTTGTTCTATGGTGTCAGAGGATTAAAAAAAACACGTTTATTTCACATTCGGTTCATACTTCTTTCGAAAATCGATGTTATTCTTGGCAACCAATGTAATAATATATGTCGATTTTTTTAAATACGATTCAACATATGTCATAAGAAAATCACATTGAATATAACTGATAGCTTAATTTGCATCTTGTAATTAAGAATTTCAAGATTGATTTTATTCTCATTTCAAACATACTTCCTTGAAAGTTTTTTTTTAAACCAAAAGCAAAATGTAAGATGCCTCTGTTTTATGAATTCCATAGATGTAAAATATCGAAAAAGGAAAAAAAAAATAGCAATGATAGAAATTATAGAAATTAACTTTAAAGAACACGTATTTACAACTAAAGAATTATTATACCTAGTTGTATGGCAGTCGGCGTATTCCCCTTCATTGCAAATTTGGCGTGATTTTCTCAAATTTGTCATCACAGATCAGAAAATTATTTCGAAAGTGCTGATACATGACAAAAAAACTTTAAACAGAATATATATGACGTTCTACATGCTCTATGTTACTGTTTATCAAATGGAACAATAACTATGGCATGATAGTTTGTTGAACGAAATGTATTGGTTTTGATAAATTCCTCTCAAATATAAATAAGATCATAGATAACGGTATTGCAGATAACTTATATTATATCATTTTTTGTAATAATTTTCATCTTATCCATATTTCATTTTTTGTTGTCTTAAATATGAAGTTAAGCTATATATTTGTTACAGAAACTCCAATGTGTCCATGTACGGTTGACTACTTTCAAAAGGTATTAACCTGGAATTCTCAGAATGTTTCCAACTATACCAAAGATGAATGGCGTACAGTTCTACAACCTGTTCTTCAAGCCATCGAGAAGGAGTTGAGAATAGACGTGACCACTGTTTCATCGTTTCAAAGGAAGAAAAAAAGCGCAACAAATAAATCTCGGTCAGAGACGGTTATGGGAGTTGTCGGGGTCATTTTTCTGGCTTTCGTTTTTGGCTCAGTTGTGATTATAGATGCCCTGTCAATTAAGCAGCACCTTCGAATAATTCGTAAAATGTGGCGACGTAGAGGAATTAGCAATAAAAAAAACACTAAACACTTTTCATAAATAGCGTAATTTATATCAATATGAAGGAAACGTTATTATGAATCAAAGCATCAAATGCTAGAACTATTCATTATACTATTACAGATAATTTAGGAATGAAGTCAGACACACAATAAACACAAAATACAAAGCATTTTACATTCACATCGGAGGTATCGATAATTAAATACATGAAAACTATTTAAATGAGACCAACAGTGATGATGACAATAGGAGAATGTTTTGTTTGAATCAGAGCGTTTTTAACAATCCATGATGTATTCCTAATGATATGTTCGTTGTACATTCTTTTTAATGGAACAAAGTTGGACTTGTTCTTTCAATCTGTCTTTAATTTTAAAATCGGGTATACTAGTGTAAAAGTAAAGGAGTGAACCGTTTTGATATCGTTGCAAGAGAAAACAGACTTGCATTGTAGGTACAATAACAGATCTTTTGAATTATTTAAGTCCCCACTTATGATTTACACAGCCCCTGGAGTAGATAGCTTATAAGATGTGTCGGTGTTTCAACTCACTAGCTGCATTTTTTCACAGTCTTAGATTAAGGTACCAGTATGGTAGTCTGATCTGTTGTTTTATTGGTTGTGTTTTGTTCCTTATTTTGAAATTTGTACTGAATGTGAATTCTCATGATGGGTGGTGTGAGCATAGTATTATACACTTCCCCTGTAAATTCACCGGTCTCGATCAGTTTGGAATGTATGCGGTTTCCTTTGTTGATATTATTTTCGTAGTCGATTAGCGAAATTTGAACATTGGTACACTACTGCACTTAAATTATCAGTAACTATGTTGCCTAGCTTTGGTTGATTATAGATCTGATGTTAATGGTAATCACTTGACACAATAACGTTGGGATACGAATACTGCTTAAGTCCTTGTTATACATGTATCATGATACTGAGACTACTTGGGGAATTAATTATTTCCCGAGATTACTTTGGATATGAATTGTCGCAGTCTGAGATTACTTGGCGTATGACTTGTCGCAGCCTGAGACAACTGGAGTATGAGTTGTCTCCGCCTGAGACTACAGGTGGTATTAGTTGTCTCAGCTTGAGACTTTAAGTCACAAAACAATTCACAAGACTATAACAGAGATCAATGAATATATGAGGTATTGTGTTTGTTCTGAGTCCGCGTGGTGATCCACAGCGTACATAATTGCTAAATATGATTCATGCAGACGGTCTTTTGATATGTCAGTTATATTCTGGAAATAAAGAGCACGATTTTTTGCGTATTTACGTTTTTGTATGAAAAAGTTATATTTCAATTCCAATTGACATTTTTTTTTTTACATTAAACCCTATAATAAGGTTTATACAAACACATTAATAATGATAATTGTATATCATTTATAAGACTGCTGCCTTGAATCGGCTTTAGCCTGCTCTCTTTCGAAATCTACAAGGTTGTCTTTTACGTGCAAGAGATATGGCTCTCTCTTAACACGTGAAAGCCGTTTATCGTCTACTTCCGCACACTATCATTCTTTCTCAAGACCATACTCGCAAGCGATGTCAAGGGAGAGCCCAAAACCTGTTTTGTTTTAAGGTGAGTTGTTGGGCTAAGTATCAATTCATTTTGATTTGTTTTATCTATATCCAACCCACTATTTTATTCTTCAAATTTCCTGTACCGAGTCAGGAAAATTACAATTGTTATATTATAGTTCGTTTCTGTGTGTGTCACTGTGTCGTAGTTCCACTCTTATATTTGATGCGTTTCCCTCAGTTTTAGTTTGTAACCTGGATTTTTTTTGTCTCAGTCGATTTATAAATTTCGAACAGCGGTATACTACTGTTGCCTTTATTTATCAAAATGTAAAGCTACAGTGTTCTTTTCGTGTAAATAATTGTTTTGATTTTCTCCATATGTAGGCTATATGTGGCAAAACAAGAAGTCTCTGATCTCTACGGGCTTAGTAAAGTCTATCTTTTTCAATTGAAATAGTTTGTTCACTTATTTTAGATTTAGTAAAACAAATAATTATAAAACATTTGTGATTTAAGTAGAATTTGCTCATTAATATTTATTATCGCGGCTTTATACATGTATATCTAAATTTGGTGAATCCATTGTATTCGGTTTTTTTCCATTACTGTTTTAAATATTCATTTATTATGATTTAATACACATTTTATTTATAAATCCTTTACATCATAAATTTTACTTATAATTCATATGCAATTTGTGATTCTCAAATTGTATTTAAATCAAAAAACCAATCAGGTATGTTTAACTATATAGTTGCTATTATATATGTTCTAGTTTGTAGTAGGAGCTTTCTAAATGTTACTGTTAATTGTACTTAATTTTTCGACACTAAATAAAATTTCAATCCTGGTATCTATGATGAGTTTATTTACTTACTTACAAACAAGGTGTATATTTCCTCTGGATGTGTATTTCGGGAGTTTACATGTTGTTGGTTTTTTTTAAATTTGGTTAATGTTTTGAATTACAAAACAGGAATAATATTGTAAAGCCTGAGAACGTATGTTCTTCTAATGGAATACATACAAACAATTGTGGTATTGTTGCTAATTACTCTCCACAATAGACTACTTGACACATAAGAATAACAACTTTATGTCACCATACGGCATTAAACAATGAGCAAACCCCATACTGCATAGTTTGATATAAAAGGCCCAGAAAGACAAATGTATATCAAATCAAACCAGTAAATTAATGGTCTTATCTATATACCAAAAAAAAAAAAAAGAGTTATGATGAGGAAAGACTAAAAATGAATCTCCGTAAAATTTTGTTAGACACTTTAACGAACAAGTTGATATATACGATTTGTCTGTGTCTAAACTAACATAAACTGATGACACTTTTACCAAGTCTTAGATTGTTAGTTATTCTCTATGTCGTCTGTCTGATAAGTAACAAACGTGACCTATTCCCGAATATGACTGTTTTACCTAGTGTGAATTTGTATTGCTATACGACGTGTCTCGGTATTTTATACATCCAAGATTAATGTCTTTATTCTTTATCTTTCTGTTGTGGTTTCGGTTTGATATTGTGTTATGTCTTAACATTTGTAGTCTAAATAATTATAAAATAGCCTTTCAACGCCGTCATTGTCTTGAGAATTGTTTGGACACGTATTGTGAAAACAATTGTATGAAAATCAAGACTACATATTTGTTACATAAGTGAGGTCTGGGGCTGTCGGTCGTTGATTGAAGATGTTCGTTGTTATTCTGCGGTTTGCATGTTGGGTCGTTTATAATATTGTTTGCATGTGCGTTTTTTTGTGTGTGTATGTACTGTATTTCTGTCACGTTTTTTTAAAACATTGCCATATAAGCAGGGGGGTCTGGCTAGCCAGCCATTAAACCAGGTTCAATTTACTGGTTTTTTTCTTAAAATGTACTATACCAAGTCAAGAATATGGCAGTTATTATCAAATCGTTCGTTTCTATGTAGGTTGGCGGTTTTTTGTTGTTGTATTCAGTGTTCCTGTTTTTTCTTTTTTTCATCTTATAAATGGTGTGTTTCCCGGATTTGTTTTCCCTCAATCGATTTATGACTTTTGAACAGCGGTATACTACTGTTGCCTTTATTATGTTTATTTGTAAGAACATTCTTACAAAGTAGCAAAATAATCTAAATCAGTGTGTTTTATGTCTGTGATTTGAATGTTAAAGCAGTTTTGGCTACTTGATCCCTTTTATTGTCACATTACCCTGCCCTGGTTGTTCCCGAATTTGCCAATATAACAGAATCGCAATCAACTGTCATAACAGTGAGAAGTATGTTATTGATAGAATCTTAAATACATATATACTTGCTTACCCTTCCGGAGCACCTGAGATCACCCCTAGTGTATGGTTCGTGTTGTTTATTCTTTAGTTTTCTATGTTGTGTCATGTGTACTATTGTTTGTCTGTTTGTCTTTTTCATTTTTAGCCATGGCGTTGTCAGTTTATTTTCGATTTATGAGTTTGACTGTCCCTTTGGTATCTTTCGTCCCCCTTTTTTAGCAAAACTTTGATGTTTTGAAATACTAAGGCTTTTCTACCTTAGGAATGTATTTCCTTAGCTGTATTTGGCAAATTTATAGAAATTTTTGGTCCTCATTGCTCTGGAACTTCGTCCTCTATTTGGCCGTTTTAACTTTGTTTATTCGATCGTCACTGATGAGTCTTTTGTAAACAGAACGCGCGTCTGGCGCAAATACAAAATTTAAACCCTGGTAAATATGATGAGTTTGTCTAGCTATAAAAACTGAATACTGGTTGTAATTTGCTACTACCACTTACTTCGGAAAATTCCTGTACCAAAAAAAGTAAAATCACAATAATACTGAACTCCGAGGAAAATTCAATCGGAAAGTCCCTAATCACATGGCAAAATCAAATGACAAAACACATCAAAAACGAATGAACAACAACTGTCATATTCCTGACTTGGTACAGTCAGAAACATGACAGTTGTTTTCAATTCGTTCCGTTGTGATAAAGTATAACGTGTTTTGTCTGTTTTGATGGAGTTCCTTTCTCTGTGTGAATTTACCTAAGAAATCGGTATTTAAAAAAAAAAATTAAACTACAATCGAACAATAATCAACCAAACTTTTGTTTGAATCAAAATAAAACTATAGTGAAAGTATTTTGATTTGGCGTATCAATGTTCGTGCTTTAAGCGAAAGTTATATTTTCATGGGTTTTTAAATTCGTGGATTTTAGTTTTCTGAAAGGAATAAAAATTGATCGAAAAATTGGAGCAGTCAAAAACAAAGATTTTTTATTATAACCATATGTTGTTGTATAACGATTTACGGACGTAATTCAGAATAAGGTGTTAATTTTCACTTACTACTCATCCTTAAAAACTGACAACTTTCAATGGTATAAGAATAAAATAATTGCTTTCGGAAATGAGTTGATTCATTTATGATTTAAAATGATTCCTTATAAAGTTTCAAACTGCAAAAACAAAATATTCTTTTATATATACCGAAGGCTCATTTAAAACTAAACGTAGTTTAAAAAATATGCAACCATTTGTGTATTATATGTCTCTGTTATGATATTTGCTACTAAAATTGTTTAAATTTTACCATTGATCATCAACTGTGTAAATTCAATTCAGATATCATTTTGTACTTTAATATGTTTTTTTTTAGTAGTTTAGTAGAGACAATGCTATTTATAGAACAAGAAGGTGTAAGATGCGGCAGCTTGATTGTCATCGTTGAAATCCTTTTACAACAAGACAGAGTGACGCATAAACAAAAAGTAAAATAAAAATAAAAAAAAGTAGCGGATGAATAAATGAATTTTACTGTCTTTTCTGTATTGTTTTGAATCAGTTGTACATGTACTAATATATTCTTTCTTTCAAAACAGTAGAACAAGGTTTACATTTATCGTATTGATGTTGTCATTAAGATAAAAATTACACCTTATTGATAAAACTGGTCCAGTATATTTTTTTTAAATGAGGGAATAGTCAATTGACAAATCTTCACAGAAATAGGTATCAGTATCGTTTCTACATAATCACATTAAGTACTTGTGTACTACTATGACTATGAAATGGAATTTACGTTTCAATGCCTAATTCATATCGCACAGCATTTAACTGAACATCGTTGCCCATTTTATCAAAATAAATTATCATAAGTTGAAAACGCTCAATATTATACAGTCAAATGGATGTCAAAAAGCATATAAAAAAAGACACAATCCGATGGAATACAAATTTTGCTTAATTTGACTGATTCTGTAACATTTAGATACTAACATTTCGTTAAAAATAACCAGCGTTGTATCGGACCCACCAGCACAAAGCCCGCACACACCAGCTAAAACCACGACATAACTAAACTAAGAAAATGCATAATTTTGATAAATTAGTTGTAGTTTTCCCTTAACTATACACTTTTGGTCGTTTAGATTTGGGTATAGCAAATGGACTCTAAGGCATTTTATTCCCATTTTAGATTTTTAAAAACGAGCGCTAGTGTGTTGTCCATACTGAAGCAGCGTAGAAAACATTTTTATTTGTATTCCTAGCTTTTGAACTCATAGAAAATACTATTTCTTTTCATTTTGTATTCGAAAAAAAAAGTCAAAAATCTTTATTTAGTTTTCGTTTGTGTATTTTCAACGATATCACAAGTACTGTTCAGGACTAATTCGACATCATAGATCATTTTCTTCTGGTCAATTTTACTCACCGTGCAGCAGCAATATTTACACACAAATGTGTAGACATAGATTGTTTCAATCAAATGAATCTTACATGATGTTTTTATTTTACATATCGACTACCCAGAACTGATTCAATAAGTAAAAAGATAATCGCTTACAGTCCAAGCACGGATGGTATTATACTAAATTTTCCATGGAGTTCTGTATTTTTTTTATTTTACGTGTTTGAATGGCTTTAAACGCAACAAAATCCCTTATGTGCAGGACAGGTTTTTTGTGCAATGCTTATTTCAAAGCACTTGCGTAATTCATTTAAAGAAAAAATGCTATTATGTCTTCTCTTAAACGTTTATATCATAAACTTTTATCCTATGTGTTTGAAAAATGCATATCAGACGAAGAGACAACTACGAGTATGGGAAATGCTAAGAAATACAGTTAAACCTGCTCAAACCGAATCCTGCATAAACCGAAAACCCGTACTTAAGCACTGCCATATCAAAGTGTATGCGTTGTGAACCTGATAAAACCGAACATCGGTCAAAACCGAATCAAATTTAAAGTCCCGAACAGGTTCGGTTTAAACAAGTTTCACTGTATATGATTAGAGGAACAAACAAACTTTATTTTCCAATCTGCATTTTACACAATTTATTCAAGAAAATGAATAAATCGTAAATCGAATAATAGCATTCACTGAAAACAGTCTATAAAGCTATATGGTAAATATACATGTAATTGATTTAATTTTTTACCAAAATAATCAAGGAAGTCTTTAGTTAACTTGTAACAGCTTGTATCTATCCCATCGAATTGGAGATAAAGGATACTACAGATACAGTTAAGTCGGCTTCATATCTTGACTTACATCTAGAAATTGACAATGAAGGTCGGTTGAAAACAAAACTTTACGACAAAAGAGATGATTTCAGCTTTCCAATTGTGAACTTTCCATTTCTAAGTAGCAACATTCCAGCAGCACCTGCATACGGGGTATATATCTCCCAATTGATACGATATTCCCGTGCTTGCATTTCCTATCATGATTTTCTTGATAGAGGGTTACTGCTCACAAGGAAGCTATTAAACCAAGAGTTCCAAATGGTGAAGTTGAAATCATCCCTTCGTAAATTTTACGGACGCCATCACGAGTTGGTTGACCGTTATGGAATAACCGTTTCACAAATGATATCGGATATGTTCCTTACGTCGTAACTACAATCTCCTTCCCTTTCATGAATGTGACTTACCGAATTAGACTATTTACCGGATTTGTAATCACATAAGCAACACGACGGGTGCCACATGTGGAGCAGGATCTGCTTACCCTTCCGGAGCACCTGAGATCACCCCTAGTTTTTGGTGGGGTTCGTGTTGTTTATTCTTTAGTTTTCTATGTTGTGTCATGTGTACTATTGTTTTTCTGTTGGTCTTTTTCATTTTTAGCCATGGCGTTGTCAGTTTGTTTTAGATTTATGAGTTTGACTGTCCCTTTGGTATCTTTCGTCCCTCTTCTTGTAAAAAGAAGATAAACAAGACAGTTGACTCAATCAAGTTATATTATATAATAAAGATTTCTGCTTCGACATAGACGCTGTATATTTAATTGAGGTTGGACACACTTGTTGTAGGAGCAGATTACATGCAAAATAAGATGCGAATAAGTGTGATGTTCATCCTTTTGGAAGTTTCCGCAGGTCAGAAATTAATGTATTTACTTTACATCAAATGAAAAATTGTATGTACACTACATTAATAATATACAAACTATAAGTTTGTGCTTTTGATTTAAAATAAGTATAAAAAAAAATCTCTAGAAAGACAATTGGTCTTTTTACGTACTATATCTTCTTTTGTAAAATTCTATCAAAAGCAATATTTTTACTAAATGTATTTTAACATACAATTGGTTGGTAAAATTTAGGGGTATGTTTTGCACGATTTATGTCAGTAATACCGGTAGGTCACACGTTAAACGGAATAAACATAAGGTATATCGCAAAGTTGGATTGACTACTTTGAATGCAATTGCATATTATTACAAAAAAGGATTAAGACGTATTAATAGTTTTTCCATGTTTTTCTCATTGATATCTTCATGAATTATGCACAATATCATTCAGGCATGACGGAATTTCCGTGTATCTTTCCATGTGCGTGGCATGGTCAAACATTTGATATTTATGAATATTTAGGAAACTTTAAGACTACTTGGACGTTTAATTCTGGTGGGCAAACAAGCGTTTTTACAGACCAATAATTCCGTAACATATCGTTGTCATCAAATAATGGAACGCTTCCTTATACTACGGTATGTTAAGGATATTAAAACTATTCTTTTTAAAATATTGTTATAAATTGATAGAATATAGATAACGGAAAAAACAAAAAAACATAACAAATTAAAGGTTCATGTTTATTTATTTATAGGGGATTGGGAAACAAGTTATTGCAACTTATATTAATCCCTTTCCACTTTGCGGATGCGAGTGCTGCCTGGTAACGGTATTAGTCTGCTCTTTTTCGAAATCTATAAGGGTGTATTTTACGTGCACGTCGTTTCCTCAAGACCATTTTTGCAAATGGTGTCAAGGGAGAGCCGAAATTCAGTCCCTGAAATTTTCTGCCAGGCGCGGGGATTGAACCAGGGAACTTTGTGTTATAAGTCTAATTCTCTACCAACTTCAACACGTCTCTCCGTGTCCCTGTTGTTGAGATGTAAGTTATATAAGACTGTAAATATTCGGCGGGAAACCATTATATATTGGCACTTCTTTTTTCTTTCAAAGACGTTAAAACTATAAAAATGATTTTAAAAAAATCAAAAATGGATTTTCAACTATTATATATCAATAAAAGAAAAGTGGGTTTCAATAGTGCTGAAATTTTTTAATGACACTTCATCGATAAAACCAGACGGTTCGAAATATCTGACAAAAAATTTCCTTAATCGTCTTTAAAACTTAAATATCGTGTTCCTTGGTGTCGACGTTAGTCTTATATCATTAAAGGAGGCGGTATGATAAGAGTCATCAGTTTTATAAACAATTTAGAATATTTAATCCTTTCAAAAAAACAGGTGCTAGTTATATATGCAAAGGATTATCATAATTCTGTACATTTTCGTACACGTTAGTTTCAGTTATGATGTCGCTATGACACCATAAATATGTCGAAATTTACATATTTGAACAATAAAGACTACGTTAAGCACACATGTAATTACATTGTATGTATATTATTATATGAAACAAAAACCTAATGTTATAGCATTACCTTTCCGGAGCACATGCGATCATGCCCGGCTTTTGATGGTGGTTCTTGTTGTTCGGTCTTTAGTTAACTATGTCGTCATGTGTACTGATGTTTATGTTTTGGTCTTTTTATTTTTTGTCATGGCGTTGCCAGTTTATTTTCAAAACAATACATGAGTTTGAATATACATGAAGTCTTAATATGTCGGCTCTCTTTTGTTTTGTTGTTATTATTAGATATCATAACATTAAATCTTTGCACCAAAATTGTTAATCATAAAACATATTTACAGAATAAATGTTTCTACGGCTACTTGAAATATGTAAACACGTCGGTTTTTTTTTGCATATCTACGAATCATATCAAGTCTGTCACCAAGATGCATTAAATTGACATTAACATGATTTGCATTAGATAAATTGCGTCTAAAGTCAATCTAGTTATCAATTTTCATGATACGCTTTTGACTTGCTATACAGGTTTTCAACTTTTTATATTAGCAAGTACCGAAGCTTATAAATGCATTAATCAAACACAGCAAGACTTCGGAAAAGTTCGGAGAGCTGATGGCATTGCTTCGGACAGCGGTATACTACTGTTGCCTTTATTTACTACCTTGCAGTATAGTCAAATACCTTTTTCGGGTGGTATATCAAAATCGTGTTCGTGCCTTGATACACACATTCACTCGATCCAAAGTCCGTACATTTTTTGTAATGAACGAAATTTACACCACATGGTCGATGCCACTGCTGAGGGACGTTTCGTCCCCGAGGGTATCACCAGCCCAGTAGTCAACACTTCGGTGTTGAAATGAATATCAATTATATGGTAATTTTTATAAATTTACTGTTACAAAACTTTGAATTTTCGAAAAACTAAGGATTTCCTTATCCCAGGAATAGATTACCTTAGCCGTATTTTGGGTCCTAAATGCTCCTCATCTTTGTACTTGATTGGCTTTATAACTATTTTGATATGAGCGTCACTGATGAGTCTTATGTAGACGAAACGCCCGTCTGACGTACTAGATTATAATCCTGGTACCTGTGATAACTATTTACACTGCGGGGTCGATGCAACTGCTGGTGGACGTTCGTCCCCGAGGGTATCACCAGCACAGTAGGTGTTGACATGAATATCAATCATATGGTCATTTTTATAAACTTCCTGATGTTCTTATCCCAGGAATAGATTACCTTAGCCGATTTGGCACAACATTTTGGAATTTTGGGTGCTCAATTCTCTTAAATTTTGTACTTGTTTGGCTTTAAAACTATTTTGATCTGAGCATCACTTCCTTAAATTATAATCCTGGTACATGTGCTAACGAATTATAAACGCCTTCGTCCACTTGCCCTTCAATTATTAAAGCCGAAAAAAAGTTACAACATGCAAAAAACTTGATCTTGCTGTTTTTGATATTTTAAACGTTAATATGATCAGTTAAACAAATAAAATCAATTTAGGCAGATAAGGTACTTCATAATTCAAACAAGAGAAATGCATGATATATACACTTTTTTTCAGGGAGGAGGGTCTAGACAATTTTATTTGTCTTTAGATCATTTATAGTTATCAAAGGTACCAGGATTATAATTTAGTACGCCAGACGCGCGTTTTGTCTACATAAGACTCATCAGTGACGCTCATATCAAAATATTTATAAAGCCAAACAAGTATAAAGTTGAAGAGCATTGAGGATCTAAAATTCCAAAAAGTTGTGCCAAATACGGCTAAGGTTATCTATGCCTGGGATAAGAAAATCCTTATTTTTTCGAAAATTTTAAAGTTTTGTAAACAGGAAATTTATAAAAATGACCACATTATTGATATTCATGTCAACACCGAAGTGTTAACTACTGGGCTGGTGATACCCTCGGGGACGAAACGTCCACCAGCAGTGGCATCGACCCAGTGGTGTAAATAGTTATCAAAGGTACCAGGATTATAATTAATTACGCCAGACGCGCGTTTCGTCTACATAAGACTCATCAGTGACGCTCATATCAAAATATTTATAAAGCCAAACAAGTATAAAGTTGAAGAGCATTGAGGATCTAAAATTCCAAAAAGTTGTGCCAAATACGGCTAAGGTTATCTATGCCTGGGATAAGAAAATCCTTATTTTTTCGAAAATTTTAAAGTTTTGTAAACAGGAAATTTATAAAAATGACCACATTATTGATATTCATGTCAACACCGAAGTGTTAACTACTGGGCTGGTGATACCCTCGGGGACGAAACGTCCACCAGCAGTGGCATCGACCCAGTGGTGTAAATAGTTATCAAAGGTACCAGGATTATAATTTAGTACGCCAGACGCGCGTTTCGTCTACATAAGACTCATCAGTGACGCTCATATCAAAATATTTATAAAGCCAAACAAGTATAAAGTTGAAGAGCATTGAGGATCTAAAATTCCAAAAAGTTGTGCCAAATACGGCTAAGGTTATCTATGCCTGGGATAAGAAAATCCTTATTTTTTCGAAAATTTTAAAGTTTTGTAAACAGGAAATTTATAAAAATGACCACATTATTGATATTCATGTCAACACCGAAGTGTTAACTACTGGGCTGGTGATACCCTCGGGGACGAAACGTCCACCAGCAGTGGCATCGACCCAGTGGTGTAAATAGTTATCAAAGGTACCAGGATTATAATTTAGTACGCCAGACGCGCGTTTCGTCTACATAAGACTCATCAGTGACGCTCATATCAAAATATTTATAAAGCCAAACAAGTATAAAGTTGAAGAGCATTGAGGATCTAAAATTCCAAAAAGTTGTGCCAAATACGGCTAAGGTTATCTATGCCTGGGATAAGAAAATCCTTATTTTTTCGAAAATTTTAAAGTTTTGTAAACAGGAAATTTATAAAAATGACCACATTATTGATATTCATGTCAACACCGAAGTGTTAACAACTGGGCTGGTGATACCCTCGGGGACGAAACGTCCACCAGCAGTGGCATCGACCCAGTGGTGTAAATAGTTATCAAAGGTACCAGGATTATAATTTAGTACGCCAGACGCGCGTTTCGTCTACATAAGACTCATCAGTGACGCTCATATCAAAATATTTATAAAGCCAAACAAGTATAAAGTTGAAGAGCATTGAGGATCTAAAATTCCAAAAAGTTGTGCCAAAGACGGCTAAGGTTATCTATGCCTGGGATAAGAAAATCCTTATTTTTTCGAAAATTTTAAAGTTTTGTAAACAGGAAATTTATAAAAATGACCACATTATTGATATTCATGTCAACACCGAAGTGTTAACTACTGGGCTGGTGATACCCTCGGGGACGAAACGTCCACCAGCAGTGGCATCGACCCAGTGGTGTAAATAGTTATCAAAGGTACCAGGATTATAATTTAGTACGCCAGACGCGCGTTTCGTCTACATAAGACTCATCAGTGACGCTCATATCAAAATATTTATAAAGCCAAACAAGTATAAAGTTGAAGAGCATTGAGGATCTAAAATTCCAAAAAGTTGTGCCAAATACGGCTAAGGTTATCTATGCCTGGGATAAGAAAATCCTTATTTTTTCGAAAATTTTAAAGTTTTGTAAACAGGAAATTTATAAAAATGACCACATTATTGATATTCATGTCAACACCGAAGTGTTAACTACTGGGCTGGTGATACCCTCGGGGACGAAACGTCCACCAGCAGTGGCATCGACCCAGTGGTGTAAATAGTTATCAAAGGTACCAGGATTATAATTTAGTACGCCAGACGCGCGTTTCGTCTACATAAGACTCATCAGTGACGCTCATATCAAAATATTTATAAAGCCAAACAAGTATAAAGTTGATCTTGCAAAACCTCTGGAGTTTATATTAGAGTCTTCACTTAACGGTGAGTTTATCTTATTGATATAGTACCATATTCTTATTAAGGTAGCACAATACAAAGATTTTTCATCCCCGATCAGACATCTTTAAACTGACGTAATTCCACTCATCCTTCTTTAAATTTTATAAATGAGGTACCAAAAGAAAGAAGAATGATTAATCTTTCAAATTGTGATAGTTTCATAATGACATAATTATTACATAATTAATTGTTATGTAATTAGTTGCTATATTGTGATGTCCATACTTGAATGAATTTAGCTTCTTTGTTATTCATAGCATCCCAAAATATTTTATAGATTCTATCACAACACAGTTTGACCTCCAAAACTGTGTCTCAGATTTTTCCTATTGTATTTCATTCTCTCATAAATCTTCAATGAAGTTTGCAACATCAATTCATAAGAGATCACTAAATTCGATTGGGTATAAAATTTGTTCTATTGATGTTTTTGGAAATCTGAGACACAGTTTTGGAGGTCAAGCTGTGTTGTACAAAAATCTATAAAATATTTTGGGATGCTATGAAGAACAAAGACGCTAAATTCATTCAAGTGTGGACATCACAATATATCAACTAATTACATAACAAATTGATTATGTAATAATTATGTCATAATGAAATTATCACAATTTGAAAGATTAATCTTTCTTCTTTCTTTTGGTACCTCAATTAATAAAATATAAAGAAGGATGAAATGAATATTTTTATCGAGCTTAATAACAAAGCAATAGCACTCTTTTAGGTTCCCCACACATACTGGTCAACCAGACAGGAGAAATCACAAATATTTGTGGGATTTGTATCAATAGCGCTGTCGGAAAAGCTGTTGGTAAGCTAAATAAAAAAAATGCATGGTTCTGTCAAACAAAATTGTGTAGATGTAAACAATTAAACACTTAATAAATAAATGGGAAATCAAAGACAATCACGTGATCTGACCAAATAACACATAAAATGTTCCAAAACACTACACAGAAATCGAGAATTGCAAACAAAATCGGAGGGGATCGCCTAAACTTTAAAAGGAGCGACACGGGAACTTCGACAAGATACATGTTAGCGTCTCTTAAGAAAAAGGGGACGGGCTTATGGCTACCAAAAGTGGAATAATTATGTTGTCATCTTCCACGCAATAAATATGTGGTCAACCTCCACACTATTAATCTTTGGTCATTTCTCACACAATAAATCTGTGGTAATCTCTTACACAATATAAATCAGAGGTCACCTTTCATACAATAAAGTTGTGGTTATCTTCTAAACAATAAATGTGGGGTCATCTTTCACACAATAAATGTGTGGTCATCTTTCACACAACAAATATGTGGTCATCTTTCACAAAATAAATCTGCGTTAATCTTTTACACAATAAATCTGTGGTCATCTAAAGGTGCTTCCTAAAGGTTTGTCAAACTTTCGTCATTTCTTTTGCAGTATCAGGGTCACCAAAGCCATGTAAGTAATCAAGTAATTTGTATAATTGTTGAATTAAAAAATATATGAATAACACAAGATATTTATTTTTGTTCTGTCTTAAATGAAAAAAAAGGTTCCATTTTTTTTTAAAATTATTTCTATTATCATTATGTTTCCTTTGGCCGTGTCCCCTCTAGTGCGGGAGTTCGTGGATTCAATAACCGACAGTGTCAAATTAAAGGTTCAAATTGTTTCAGCTGCTTCGTCAAAATAACGCTGCATTCATGAGTATAAGAGCTACTAAAGCCTCTGGTAGAGTCGATGTCATAATACTATTCCCTGGTAGGGTGACATTCATTCATGTGGGCTGTTGCTTTGTGAACTACCACGTCTATAACACTCCTCATCGTTCAGTTATGTACACAGCATTGTTCGTCTGCATTTAATATCAACATAATGTTTCCCTGAAATAAATGTACAACTTGCGTTTACAACTGGATGTTGATCAATAATATAATAAGCATTTGATTAGTATTAACTAATATAACTTGTATAATAAAAAAAACACAGCATTCTAATACAACCAGAGGCGGATTTATGGGAGGCCCAAGGGGTTCGGGCCCTCCCCCTTTTTTGGAAAAAGTTTTGGTTGATTATATAGGGAATCACTGAAGCAAGACGGGAGCGAGCCCCCTCTTAGGCCGTCAGTTGGAAAATTTCTGGATCCGCCACTGACAACAATGGTGCAGAATTTATTCTTAATTCTAATCTTTTCTATGTACTTTCAGCATTCTCCACAGGGTCTTTTGATTGTTTAAAACCATCAACATGTTCCTCGCCTCAAGCTTGTAATATGAATGACACCATCCCAAAGACATGCGCAATAACAACGACTGAAAACCTGACAACCACGGTTAAACAAACAACAACTGTATCTGAAAACCTGACAACCACGGTTAAACAAACAACAACTGTACCTGAAATCACAAGTCCGCCAGAACCAACAAAAACTACAAAGAGTCAATGTGGCAAGAAAAATCACACTCAAAATTCAAATTATATTAAATGAGCTGTTCAGCAGCCTAGAATGCGATTAAAATTAGTTTACAAAATTTGTTCTTTTGTCATTCCAAATACCAGAGATTAATTATAGTGCGTGTTATCTATTGGATATTAATTGAATAATAAAATTGAGAATGGAAATGGGGAATTTGTCAAAGTGAAAACAACCCGGTCATAGAGCAGACAACAGCCGAAGGCCACTAACGTACGGGTCTTCAAAGCAGCGAGAAACTCCCGCACCGGAGGCGTCCTTCAGCTGGTCCCTAAACAAATATGTATACTAGTTCAGTGATAACAGACGTAATCCTGGTGCCTTTGGTAACTATTTACACCACTGGGTAGATGTCATTGCTGATGGACGTTTCGTCCCCGAGGGCATCACCAGCCAAGTAGTCAGCACTTCGGTGTTGACATGAATATCAATTACATGGTCATTTTTCATAAATTTCCTTTTATAAAACTTTGAATTTTTCGTAAAACTAAGGATTGTCTTATCCAAGGAATAGATTACCTAGCCGTATTTGGCACAACTTTTTGGAATTTTTGGTCCTCAATGCTCTTCAACTTTGTACCTGTTTGGATTTATAACTATTTTGGTATGAGCGTCACTGATGAGTCTTATGTAGACGAAACGCACGTCTGGCGTATTAAATTAGAATCCTGGTACCTTTGATAACTATCTACACAAGAAACTAAAATTAAAAATCATACAAGACTAACAAAGGCCAGAGGCTCCTGACTTGGGACAGGCGCAAACTTGCAGTGGGGTTAAACATGTTTTTTGAGATCTCAACCCTCCCCGTATACTCTAGTCAATGTAAAAAAACAAACGCACAACAATACGCTCAGTAAAACTCAGTTAAAGAGAAGTCCGATGTCAGAACATGTAACAAAAGAAAATAAACAAAATGACAACAATACATAAATAACACCAGATTACTAGCAGTTACTGGCATGCCAGCTTTAGACTTAAATTAAACTGATTGAAATGTCTTCATCATAAGCATACATACATGATCATAACTAAATCCAAACAATAACTATAGATGTTTGATACCGATTTGATTGCACATGACAGGTTATGTGTGTTTATGTATAGGACACGTGTGGTTTGTTCATTGCATAGGGAACAGTAGGCTTGTTCATTGTACATGACACATCTCCATATTTCAATTTTTCAGTCTACAAATATTTTTTTCTCTCGATTATTTGTCCGTGGACATGTGGTTTGTTCACTGCACATGACACTGGTGATTTGTTCACTGTCTAGTATACATGTAGTTTGACCACTGCATAGTGCACGTAAGGTGTGGTCAGTGAACCTGACACACGTCTTTTTTGTTCAGCGCGTGTGTCACGTGTGGTTTGTTAAATGCACATGGCACGTGTTGTTGTGTTATATAAAGGACGAGTGTGGTTTTCCAGTCCTCACAACAAATGTGGGTATTCAGTGCACACGGCACGTGTGGTTTATTCAGTATACACATGACAAGCGGGGTTTGTTCAGAGCACACAACAAGTCAATGATAGCGTTTCACAAGAAAATGCAATGTGCCGTATTTATCAATTTAAGATGCAATATAATTTAGAAATACCGTGTTGGAAGACAATTCTCCTGCTAGAAAACTGACTTTATCAAACGCATTATGAATTATAAATCAGAAATAATCATAATATTAATTAATGTTTCATGTGGGATGGGAATTAGTATTACGATGAAAATTTACAAATGGGATGCAGTTCCAGTTGTCAAATATTTGAGAAATTAAACACAGCATTTAAATGGATTGCCAAAAAACATATACGACTTTATAATTATCGAAAAAAATAATTACGTATGATTGACTTTTGTTCAAAGATGAAAAAACATGAAAATAAATTCAGATGTCAGGTATGTCAACCTTAACAGACGTAAACCCAGGCCGGCTTCCTTCAATTAACGAAACGAGTTAAAAACAAACAACTGTCATATTCCTGACTTGGTAGTTGGTACAGGCATTTTCCAAACTGCAATATCATTAAAAAAAAAGGACCGTCAGTGGGAAAATAAGAGCATACAATTAAGGATGTCACATACTGTATTGGCTATAAAAGGCCGGACATGAAACATATGAAACAATTCAATTGAGAAAATAAACCGGCCGAATTTATAACAACAACAAAAAATGCGCAAAAACAAATATGACAGATATGTACTGTGCAACGAAAACCACTGAACTACCACAGGTTCCTGACTTGGGAAATTCACATGAAGAATGTGGTGTTGTTAAAATGTTTGTTGTCATTCAATCCTCCCCTATAAACATGTGACAGTGGTGTGACAGCCCACCGTAAGTACAAACTATCAGTTGAAAAAATACGACGTATCAGATCGATACAAAAAAAAAAAAAAAAAAAACACAGACAGGACGTTCCAAAAAATATATATATACATCCCTGAAATCATCCATAACAACAAAAATTAAAGCCACATATCAAAGTCATCAAAGTACTCTCAGTTAATGGTTCAAAGCTAGTTCAAAGCCAATAATAACTTATAAAACACCATATATCTTAAGACTAAAATAGCAATCAGTATAATCCATCATCCAAGATGTCAATAATAGTAAGAGAAAAAACATGAACTTGTACAATGCCAATATATATATATCGACATAGTGAACATACCGGTATGTGTATTACAATGTATATTAGTATTGTTTTAATTTAGTGATTACAAAATCCCCGGGCTTGGTTAAAAACATCACCATAAATTCGGGATGTGCTATTCTGTTTTTGTAAAGGTTTAAAGTAATATCATGTGCCGGGTATTGAAAACCCTGAAAGTTTATAAATTACTAGTAGTACATTGTTCATGTTCATTGAAATCCAAGACGTCGCTACAGACACGAGCACAGCAAACGATTAGAGATATGTAAACACCGTAAGACTTTGCCAAAGGAACATCACCGTCCAAAATGGAAAATTAACAACAGAGAAGAAAATCATCTCTTTTTACGGTCGTCGATTTCTGTGTATGTAACATGTGTAAACAGTTGTGTTATATTATATACTGATATATTTAAATCTAAGAACGGAAAGATATCGCTGTTATTTTTTTAAATTATAAATAAGTTCTTTTGGGGTCATTTGCTATTTTTTAGTTGAATAATCAAGAATTCTCTAAATTCACTGCTGAAATTTAGTGGTTTATTTAGAACTTGAATTCTTGATTGTTTAACAAAAATATGACAAAGATATAACCATGATAACGGTAAGTGTTGTTGAGACTAGACTCATGACTTCTTTTGACCAGTTTAGGAATTATATAAATTCCTGGTGTGGGGGTCAAAAATGCTACTGCAGTTCATGTCGTTTCCACCCAGTGCTGTCTCAAAGCTGAAATTTCTTCCTTTCTTTTTATAATGGCCTTTTGCTCTCACTGCCGTTTATGCATTTATTGAATATATCTGCCATTAAATGCTAGTGCTTATATTTATTTATTTATTGTTTTTTATGCTTTTAGTCTGTTATATTTTATGATCTTCAAGTGATTTGCTGATCCCCCCGTTTCAATGCACATAGACTCTGAGGCGCTTGCCACATGAACTTTGACTCTGGAGGCTAACAAATCAAATAGATTTGCTTTCATTACATTGCATGTTTTTTTCATTTTTATTTGGTAGTATTTGCATGATGCTGCGTGATTTTTTATGTGATAGTCGGTTAAAGAGAAAGAGCTCAACAGAGCTCATGTTTTGTCTGTTATAATGTATATATATATGCCGACTCTAAATAAAATTTACTTACTTATTTACTTACTTGAGTTTATTAATTAAATTGAACTTAGACGGTTCTTAACTCAGTGTTGCCAAAAAACTGTGTTTGAAAACAGTATAGGAACAGGTCTGCTATTAAAGGGACACATTTGGTGCCCATAGGAATACCTACAATCTGTCACCGCCGAAACGTAAATAAATGTTGCCAAGGAGAACAGTTAAGCTTAAATCATTTCATCACAACTCCAGTAATTTAATAGCATATTCAACTAACTCATTTGAAAAAATGCCTTATATAAGTTGTGGCAAATAATTTGTAATCAGATTTGTATTTACGTCAATGCTACTATATGTTTCTTCAACTTGTACTGAAAATGCTCAATTATATCACGATCTCCCTGTACTCTTATTTGTGATTAACCGAGAGGAATATCATACTGTTCTTGTAAATTCGCAGGTATTAGAATGTGTCTTGGAACACATTTAATAAGATGAAAAATTATCCCCCACCCGCCCAAAAAAAAATAAAAAAATAAAAAAATAAAAAATGAAATAAACAAAAGATAATAGAAATAGATAAACACAAAACATAATACAACACATCATAAAGACATAATACAACGCATCATTAAGATTGACCACAATACTGCAAGATAGTAGTTTAAAGTTTTTCTTTTGTTTAAAAATGTGTATCTCAATATCCGTTTTTGCATGGTCGGTACTGTAAGAGATAATTTGTATTCACCGAAAGGTCAAGGTCGTTAAAATAGGTGGGTAATTTGATATCGAACAGTTGAAAGTAAATGTTTTGGATGATTGCCGTTTAACATAAGGTTAACCATTAATTTAATTAACTAAATGAAATATAAATACCCCTTAACGACATGTTTATTTACATAACAACTCAAATTTAGTTTAAACTTGTTGTCACACTGATTCTGTGACTGTGTTGGGTTGAAAATAAAACAACCCTCTCTACCGTGGACATAATATTCCAGCTCTCTTTTTAGCTTAGAAGTGTGTTATTATATAGAACGGTGCAGTTATGGCAGAAGACATTGAGATTGAAGACGACAGAGTTTTATTCATTGCTACTTATGTGATCAAAACTTTCAAATTTAGATCCGACAGATTTGAAAAGTTTTATGCATTGGAAGAAAATAAGAGAATCATCAATGAATTCTTTGAAAAGCCAACTGTAACATCACTCATCTTTATATATCCTGGTTCATCTCTTGTTGTTCAGTTAGAATTTCCAGCAAATCCAAAAGCAAAGTCTTGTTACTTTATACGAAGATATAAAGAACAAATAACCAAGGAGACAAACTTGAACAAAGCTTTAATTTATGGGGATTTATCATACTCGCCCCTTGAACAGCTTTCAGGACTAGTAAATGAGGTACATACTGTATATTTTTGGTGATTATGGTGATGGTGTCATTAATTTGGTGTGGGCAAATATTATTGAATAAATGAAATAGAAAAAAGAATTTCCTGCATGTATCATTGTACATGTGTATTAGTCAGTTTTACAAAGTTATAAAAAAATGATGAATTATGTCATACAAAAGTATAAAGTGTTATTTGGCCTGTCTCACAGCTGGGCTCTTTGGTTACCCCAAGGGTTTATGCAAGTTAAGCATGGTCGATATTGCAACGTAAATGGGTTTTCTTGTGTAAACGTATTTTTCATTCATAATCTGTCTCGTGACATTATACCCCGCTAGCTCAGCCGTTTACGTTACTGGTAGAGAGGGTTCGGCCTGTGCTTTCTCTCCAGGACTTCTGACAGCATACTGACAATACAACGAAACACTAAATTCAATAAATGACAGGTACAAGAAACCTAAAATATGACAGTGATGACGATTTGCCAAGCAATGTATTTGCTCATATAACAAATGACCAAAATTCATAAAACAGTTTCATATTTAATAGACAAAGACAATATAAATACATAAATATCGCGGTATCTCCATGTGAAAATATCAATTCAGAATTTCAATACATTTTCGAACTTCCCCTTTTTTTTTGAACAAACGATGCGGTGAAAAATACCCATTACAAGTTTACCAATTTAAAGAAGAGTTTGGCCTTAGTGCTATCTAATTGAATAAAATAATATGATACTAGAATTTTGAGGTGTCCGTTTTCTTAAAATATTGAGAGCTGTACACTAGTCGTCTTTAACTAAAATATTATCCAATCAACCAAGTTGTGACGTCAACCTTCCGAGACAAAAAAAATATACCCACTGGTTCCCACCGACTTTGTTAGACTAGATCATGAACCTCATTATTCTATGACTAGGGAACAAAAATCGATCCAGTAAAAAAAAACATCGCATTTCTCTATACCTGTTTAATTTTCAATCCAACCAGAGCAATGTCTGAAAACATTTTTCAATATCATTGACCAGTTCAAGATCCAAAACCTAAACATGCGATAATACAAAATTCTATTTCAGAGTAAGGCACGAACAATTCCGTAGATTGACGACCATTACTCCAAAATACCCCTCGGATTAACCATCTGTTTAAATATCGCTCTCGGATTAGCCATCTGTTTAAATATCGCTATCAAATTGAACTCCATCTCTTTATAAACCCGAAATCATAAAATCTCTAGCTAGTGTACAATTCCCTCTATTTATTCTGGAACGGAAACGTAATTTAATATTTTAGAACTGTTTGACTATAAGACCGAAAAAAAATATATCGAATGGATGAGAAGAAATAAATATTTAAGGGGGTAGACCTTGGTTCAGGGAGATAACTCTTTAAATCAGTCATGTGTTTGTAAAAGTCAAGTTTTGTCAATGAATTTTAAGCATTTACCTGAAACAGATTGGAAATAATCTATGTATCCAAGAAGCTTAGAACATATTTATGAAAATGGCTGACACAAACGTACTGATGATTTTAAGAGTTATTTCCCTTAACCTAAGTCTACCTCCTTAAGTCAAACATCAAAATACAAAATAAAATGAAATTTTAAAGTACAACTTACCAGTACGAAAATTTTCCCCAATCTAAAGAAATACTGCCCTGACTAGGTTTAAATATCCAAGTCTGGACATTGAGTTCAAGCACGAGATAAACGATCCCTGCGAAAAAGTGACCGGACAACTATAGTTATATATAGTATCTAAAAATAGAAAAAGGGGAATTTACGATGACCCACAAACGTTACAATACCCCCTACCATGCCTACCCAGAAAAACAAATCGTCAGCGATTTGACAACATAGTAAGACAATTTAAAGGACAAGACACGGTTGTCTTTAAACAGTTGAAAATGTGCATTGTATTGTATATAATTTAAAATATAAGTCTAAATGTTGATAAATGTCCAAGAAGGTCCAAACAGTGATGAAGGTCTAAATGGTGATGAAGGTCCAAATAGTGATGAAGGTACAAATGGTGACGAAGGTCCAAATAGTGATGAAGGTCCAAATAATGATGAAGGTCTAAATAGTGATGAAGCTTCAAATGGTGACGAAGGTCCAAACATTTCCATTGTTAAAGGCAATTTCATCATAAACGTTCAACAGATATTTCCATGCGAATTAAGAATTGAATCCATATACGTCTTTAATATTCTTTTACTCCAACAATGCACAAACACTGAAAAATAATAACTGACAAGAAATAGAATCAAATCAAATATAAAAAAAAAATTAAAAAATCTTTACGTTTTTGGAGATACCGACAACCACATATATTAACATTTTACGTGCAAAGCACGGAGATTGGGGAAGGTAAAAATACTAAATTAACGCAATTTTGGATATGTAATCTGAAATGAACTAAGGCCAAGCAATTATTTTCGAGAAAATCAGTACCGATTACATGATTGTGCTACCAGAACAAAACAATCATAAAATTAAAAAGTATCCCCAATATAAAATATACTATAAATCAATATATCAAATGCAATGAAGTTAAATAAGTGTGTATGATGTGTGTACTAAACCCAACTTCAGAAGTTCAGTAAGCAAACTATTAAAGCATAAGAAAGATAACAATCACGTGCAAATGCTATTCTTTTATTTCAGAGTGCATTTTTTTTTTCACCCATGACTATATATATATCTATATGTAGACTGCCATACTGTGAATCTTAGTTCTTTCCCCAATCCTGCCCTGACTACAAATGTAGGTTTAAATATCCAAGTCTGGACATTGAGTTCAAGCACGAGATAAACGATCCCCGCGAAAAAGTGACCGGACAACTATAGTTATATATAGTATCTAAAAATAGAAAAAGGGGAATTTACGATGACCCACAAACGTTACAATATGTGTATATTTCCCTTCCTTCTAGGTCCCAAATCTGTGGCTATCCTTTGCTCTTTCTGCAGTGAGAGAGGGAAGAACATGAAGTAGAGGCTGACAGTAACCAACTGGGACCCTTCTGTCATGTATCTCTTTAGTCCAAATAATGATAACGTCTTGGAATGCTATTTTAATTTTTTGCTTTGAAGCCTTACTGCGAGGTTAAAGAAAAAAAATATTATAGCCTTTTAAGACGTCATAATTATTTGGACTAGTATTCCTTCAGTTCCAACAGTGCTGTGTCAGTACCTTAACAAGTAACAACAACAGATTGGGGAAACCCTTTAGTTCTACAGGGCAATTACACAACCGTTACAAAAAAAAGTATTAACTATTAAAACATTCTAATAGTCATTGTGATAACTGTGATGCTTAAACTTGGATATTCGATAACAGGTTGAGAGAAGACCACATTTAACCCTTGCAACTACTTTGGAGGGGTTAGAAGTGACTGGTTTCAAGGCAATCTTTACCCAGTCGGAAACCAGGTTGAAATAGAACAAAAGAATCGAAGCTCTCTATTAGAGAAGGCGATAAATGTTTACTGTATTGTTTACTATAGTGACAAATTTTTAAAAAGTTAATAGAAACAAACAAAACTGCAATTTTCTTCTCAATTACGAGGTGTTTTATTTTAAAAACACCATTTGCATAAGTTTTCAATTTATCTAGTACATAGTTAAGCAGAACAATTAGATATCAAGTCGACGACATGGGTATCTTTCAAGTTGGATGACAAAAATGCATAACCTCCGATTTTTTTGAAAAAATTACCACGGACGGAAAAGATATCAATCTATTAGTTCAGTAATTTTCGTGTCTGCCCTTCCATTATGTGACTGAAGAAAAAATTCCAAAAAATAGGTAACAATTGTATCGAAAAGAGAAAATCGAGTGCACCTTTTTATGTTAGGGCGTGTTTGAGTTGAGTATTTTGTCTTGATATCGTTCAAAGTAAGAATATTTCATACATCGTCTCGCTTCAGATTCTATCATTTTTATATATTAAAGCTACAGGTTGACTTTATAACACAAAAAATAACAGTACTAAAAGATGAAATATATGGGTCAAGTGAAATACCTATCTAATGAGTCACAAAAACAGGGAAGGTGTGTTCGAATAGCTATTTTTTTACTGAAAGTACTTGACGACAGTCTTACAAGTTGGATGATGAAAATGCATATCTTCGAAAAATTCTAATTTTTTTTGTGTGATAACTAGGGTTTATAGTCTTCAACCACTAAAAAAATATAGTCTGCCCTTCCACGAAATATTTAATTAGATTTTTTTTTAAATGTTTATGATTTTTCGAAAATTCCACCTAACAACCGATCAGACAATAGTTTTAAATTGAATCAATGCAGACAATATCATTAACTGATGCTCATTAGCTAGTTGATACATTTGTCTTTTAAAATATAACTGACATATAAGGATCGTATTGGTGCAATGTGGATAAATTTATCGGTTTCCAAGAGCAAAATTGGTAGCGCGTCATTGCTACAATGGCTTCCATTTTTACGATTGTGAAAATGAACTGGCGTAATGGGGAGATAATTTTGACGAAGTAGGATCCTGACTGTACCATATTAACTTAAGCAAGGTGATCATGAATAAATGTTTTTCCAGTCCAGTTTACCATCTCTGTTAATCCCTCTTTCAGCACCTATTTATTAATGTGCATGTATACATGTATTTGGTTTTGTCTTTTACCACTGATTATTTTTTTTTCATCCTGAAAATTGATTCACATATTTGCCACTGAATACAATGCAAATATTGTAAATCATTCAATTTATATTTGCCATGGATCATTTGGATTATACATGTATCTTTAAAACTAAAAAGGGATAAATTGATATTGCCAGGGTCATAAGGAAAATTGGACCAGGGGTCAAAATACTTTATATGGAAAACTGAACCTTGGTGAATTTTCCATATTAAGAAATTGTCCCCCACCCCCGATGGACAATTGCACCCCTGTATTTCCTGCAGATGAATATCAAATGTACAGTTTAAATAGATACATGTATGACCATTTGAAAATATGATTTTCCATGTCTGAGTACAACAATCAAACATATTTTCTAACGTGTTTTATTCCTACAAAGTTCTTATAGAAGCACTATTACTGCTGAAATAGCTATTGCATTATAGATAATCTGAGGTCTATAGGCATGATCATGATGATAGGAGAGGCGGTCAATTTTCCATGGCTGAATAAAAAGTAAAAAAAAAAAATTCTTACATGTTTTATTCATCATGTTCATACCAAATTCTTAATACATGTAATAATGAATTGCTACTACATGTACATATAACATGTATAACACTAACATTACTGGAAAAAAAAATGTAGCTGTGACAATTTGGAAATCAAAGGTCTAAAGAACTTTTAAGAAGGCGGTTTGTTTTTCCATGGTAGTGGGTTCTATTTTCCATGGTTGGGTAAAAATGTTTAAAAATATTTTTTCTGTCAGACATATAGAAAGAAGAAGGTCGTTTAATTTTGCATGGTTGTGGGTTCAAATTTAATAGGCTGGGTAAAAAACTTATTTTCTAACATGTTTTACACCTACCAAATACTAATTAAAGCATTATAACATGTATATCAGAGATGCAAACAGTTTTTTTTTCCTGTCAGACATTGGGGCCTACAGGGTACGAAGTTTTGCCAGACCCATCACATTTCTGCCAGACCTATATTTTCACTCAAAATAATCTATGTAAAAACTTTGTAATATGTCTATAAATAACAATGAAATGTAACTGTTTCCTGTTAAGGGGTTTCCCGAATTTTCCTGCTAAAAAGCACATGGCTTTCAACAATTGTAAACAAAGCATTCAATTTGTGATCATGGATTACAGCTTTAATTAATTGAATTTGGATATAGATATTCAACTTAAGGTACAGTCAGGCAATGTTTTTACTTTTTTCTGGATTAAAACTAATTTGAAAGAAAAGTTTAAAGAATAAAATATATTGTGAATATTCATTGACCCATAGATTTTTTGAACTCTGCTACAGAGGTTAAAGTTACGTCATTTTTCAAACCAATGGTGTGTATTCTCTGTTACAACTAAATAACTGCGTTTGTTATAAATATTTCAATAAATTAACGATGTCAAACATACGATTTCAAAACTGAAATTTATACTGCAAAAGGTTTTATTTTTATTTTTTAAGGAAGGATATTTGGAAGGTGTCAGGCTATAATAGTTATCATTAAAACAGTTTGAACTCCCGATTTCTATTATGTAATCGAAGCCTTGAATGTTGTTCTATCTAATCATGCAACGTGGTTGTAAATTCACAATTTTATAAACAAAATACTCTGCCAGGACCGACGGGGAATTAAGTTTTGGCTGACCCAAGCAGACTAAAATATTGACGGCCATCAGGTCCTGCACAGCAACGAGTTTTGCCGGACCTGCATAAATTCTGCCCCTTAGGTCTGACAGGTCCGACGATTTGTTGCATCTCTGTATATGGTCAGTTTATCTGTATTTGTATTTCGTATAAATTCGGACTATGCATGCTTTTTCAGTGGAAATTGTGACATCACAATTCAATCTTAATAGTATGAAATCCCATGTTGTGATGAGATGAGGATATAACTAAAGTTGTTGAATACATGTAGGTACATAATATAGCTGGAATAGCTGTGACAATTAAAAAATCAGACCTTTAGAGGGGGTTCAATTATCCATTGTCATGATGGTAGTGGGTTAAATTTTTCACGGCTGAGTAAATAGATTTAAAATATTTTACATCTACCAAATACTAACTAAAGCATTACAGCTTTATGGTCAGATCATATGTTTAAATTTTCCAACCCTACCATGAAAAATTTGACCTCTTAATACTAATACAATTACGCAGAACAACGTGCACTAGATGAAAACAAGAAACTTACTGGTTCCCTGATTTGTTTTCTTTTCATTTCAGGTACTGGTTCCTGTATTAGGTAATGAAAAGAATCATGGTACCTGGCCATATGTAGTTTCAACTGATATCAGTCAACATGTGAAGAACACTAAGAGTGCTGTATTTGTAGTTACTGGACAAGCCAAGGGGAAAACACTCCTTCCACTTCCTGTTGGAACTGAACGGGTGGTTGAAGATGCACCCACTGAAAGGTAGAGTTCAATTTATTTTTAAAAAAACTGTAAAACTTTAAAGACTATTCTGGAATCATAACTAGACTTTTACCAAATTAACACTAAAAATAGTTTACATTGTTTTCACAAGACAAAGAACATTTTTATAGAAATCAGAAGATGTGATATGAGTGCCAATGAAAGAACCCTCCATCCAAGACACAAGAATGTGAAAAAAGTAAACAATTATAGGTCAAAGTATGGCCTTCAACACAGAGGCTTGTCTCACACCGAAAACAGAAAGATATAAAGGGCCCCAAAAATTACTATTGTAAAACCATTCAAACAGGAAAATCAAACAGTTTAATATATATAAAAAATTTGTAAGGGTTTTGGGAACCCAGTGTCTAGCCTACTCTTTCTGTTTATCCCAAGCTCAACAAAAATGAGGAAACAAATCAATAAAATATTCCTGTTGATACTATCTTTTGATTGTAAGAAGCTTCTGTCCAAGTTTGGTAAAAATCCAGGATAGTTTATGTAATAAATGTTTAAAAAATTTAACTGCACACTGAATGTAATGTTAACTAGAAGAAAACAAAATTTCCTTCTAGATACTAGCTTTTGATCATAAACAAGCTTCTGTCCAAGTTTGGTACAAATCCAAAATAGTATAAGAAAGTTATTAAAATTTTAAAAACTTTAACCACAGAGTGAATGTATTGTTTCCTGGCAGAAAATCTAAGTCCATTTAAAAGTAAAATACAGAAAAATGGATTTTTGTTTTACCAAATTTACTTCTGGATACTATCTTATGATCAAAAACAATCTTCTGTCCAAGTTTGGTACCAACCCAGGATAGTTTAAGAAAGTTATTATGGTGACTTGAGGAATACCGGTATCACTCAGATTACAATTCTACCTTGACAGGTAAGTTTGTATTTAGCTTATAAAATACTTATATAGCCTTGAGAATTGAAAGGTCAGTTTATCCCATTCATACAATAGAAGTTTACCTATAAGGGTCAGAATGGGGTTTACAGAATAGAGAACACATGTAATAGCAACAAAAAATAGAGAATAGAGAAAATGAACAACAACATAAGGAATAGAGAATAATTTAATGCGGTTCAAAAGTATAAAGAATAACTGTGCAAAATAAAAAGGTAACTTAGGTAACTGTAATGCAATACTGATATAATAATGATCAATGTACAGAATTTATAAATAATCTTGTAACAGAAAGACTAAATAGTAAAATCATTTTCATGAGAATTTTACAGAATGAGAGTTATTTTTAAGGCTATTAAAAGAAAAATGCCCTAAAAATTTAAAGAATACAGATATTAAAAAAACCCATGCAGGTCCTCATATCATTTACATTGTCAAAATATAAGACATATCTAGTCAAACTAGTTTTAAACTAGACATCTAGTCAAACTGGTTTGGTATAACTGACTGTTTCTTGCCCTAGATGTCATTTTCACCGTGACCTTATGTGTTTGTGCTAAGAGTACATTGTACTGTCATATTTATTGATTTTCTGTTGGGACATGACCTACATTGTTAACATGCAAAACAGTGGCTTGAGATTTCAACTGATATTAGTCTATAATGATTTAATATTTGGAATGTTATATCCTGGTTGAATTTTTTTGGGGGACCAAGATGTTTTCTTCATTCTTGTTCACATTATGATTATTTTAACCTTCAATGCACATTTAAAGATATCAGAAGCGTCAGATTTGGTGTAAACAAAAAGCAAGACAGTGTAATATATAACCTGCAAGCATAGCCTATTTCTATAAAGTCAAGCAGAGTTTTTTTTATATCTGAAAAAAAAACTACCATGTAAAGAAATATGCAATTAAAAGGCAGAAATAACCCCAAAAATTCAACATTAACAGTTTTTTAACAATTAAATCAAGATGCACAAAGTTTTAAGTATTGGTCAGAATATAAGGTTCTTTTGTACTTTAACAATATCACAATAACAATAAAGTGACCTTAATTTTGGACAAGGTAAATGGCATGAAGCCAAATTTATCAACTTCTATCATATGAATGAGATAAACTGACCTTTCAATTCTCAAGGCTAAATAAGTATTTTATAGGCTAAATACAAACTTACCTGTCAAAGAAGAATTGTAATCTGAGTGATACCGGTGTTCCTCAAGTCACCATAAAATTTTAAAAACTTTAACCACAGAGTGAATGTAATATTTCCTGGCAGAAAAACTAAGTCCGTTTATAAGTAAAATACCGAAAAAATGGAATTTTATTTTTACAAAATTTACTTCTGGATACTATCTTTTGATCATAAACAAGCTTCTGTCCAAGTTTGGTAGAAATCCAGGATCATTTGAGAAAGTTATTCAAATTTCAAAAACTTTAACCACAGAGTGAATATTTGTGGACGCCGCCGACGACACTGACGACGACGGAATGTAGGATCGCTTAGTCTCGGTTTTTTCGACTAAAGTCGAAGGCTCGACAAAAACAAGAAACGAGAAACTCTTATCATTTTGCTTATGTACCATATCAAAAAATGACAACCACTGAACAACAGTCATGTATACAACATTTATTTTTTAGTAGTGAGAAGTTTGACAGGAACATAGTCCATGCCATTGAAACTGTGGTCATTGACTGGACCCATCAGATCAGGGAAGTTCTGAAGAAGGATTCAGCTCAGCCTTTGCTAGAAGGTCTAAACCCTACACCATTTGTGGAGATAGAGTTCTGGAAAAACAAGGCCACTAACTTGGAATGCATATATGAACAGGTGTTTTTGTGTTTTTCTATTTGAATGACAGCTTTATGTTGTATTTTCTCTAAGGGAACTTCAAACCACTAACCCAGAAAGCATATATATATATATATATATTAGGGATGTCAAAAGATCTGAAATTTAATACTCGGATACTCGGTCATGATACTCGAGTACTCGCGAGTACTCGGATGAACCTTAAACGTCTATTGAAAAGTTTAGATTTTAGTTGGGTTTTTGTTATCACCTTTCTTAAACATGTTAACGAAAGACAAACGTATTACAAACATAGCTTGCTCCTCTGGTTTTTGTTGCGTCAATTAAACAATGAATTAACGACCGCCGTTTTTACAATAACCTATCATAATAGCAATTTTTGTTTGTGTACGTGTTCAAGAACAAAATTCCGATTAAATCAAGAATATTTGCATGAAAAGTCCGACAATTTAAAGTAGACAATATATGTATCATTTGTTCCTGAGGAGTTGGTAATTGTTATAATACGACTAGTCCATAAATTTGTTAACATCAATATTAGACTTCAAATTACTTGTACCTGTACTTTTTCTGTGGTTTTTTTTTGCACTATCGTTGTCTGATTTTCTTTTTTTTTTTAACCATGACGTTGTCAATTATTTTCAACTTTTGGGTTTGAATGTCATTCTCGTATTTTCGCAGATATTTAAATTGTAAATTAAACAATTATAGTTAAGTTTCAAATAAGATTACATAAAAGTCTTGATTAACAAACAAAGGTAAGTTTTTACGGCTTGTGTCGGAAAGTGTTAATCCGTGTACAAACACCGTTCCGTGTACAAACACCCTTCCGTGTACAAACACCGTTAGAAATGTCTCTAATCAGTTGCGTAGGGTTTACCGCAGGTCACTTTGTTCTTGATTAGAAATATGATCTGGTCAACGATTTCAGACGAATCACTGTTTGCCTTTCTATTTTTGGTTACAAGTTATGCACATGAAAACATTCCCTCGTAAGGAAAGGACGTTGCTGGTACTACTAGTCATCTCAAGATAAAGTTAAACATAAATTATGTTTGTTGTTAATAGATCTTATTTAGTATTACGAAGGGGACAATTCAACAGAACTTAAGTTTGAAGAGAACTACATGTATCTGAAAATGTATAACAAACAAACAAGTATCCGAGTACTAAAACTGTACTCGAGTACTCGGCCTTCCGATCGAGTACCCGAGTACTCAGGTACTCGTTGCCATCCCTAATATATATCTATAATACTAAAATAACGAGGTCTAATTTGTCAGCCGTCATGGGGTAAAAACGACAAATCAAAGAATTCAACTTTATATATAGCTTATATAGGACAATGGTGTAGATTAAAAATTACAACACTCCAGACCCTTTTGTTTTCCACATAATTAATAATGCCAATAATTAACAAGTTCCGGGTCGAATCCGATACCGATACCAATTGTATAATATCTTATCTGTACGTTCCGCATCTGACAGGCGCACCAAAGTTTAACGGTGTATTTAGGATTTTTCTATATACACGGGTCATACTCACAGGTTTGACACTACTAAATTCAATCATTGTCAAATTGTTCCCTATTGTAGTATTTTAATCAGTAAGACTTTCTAAGATAACAATACGAATGCTAAAAATCTGGACTTAAAATAAGGCTTATAGGTGCAGTTTTTAATTTGTCAGCGGACATGACGTAAAACAGCGAATTAAAGAAGTCAACTTTATTTACAACTTTATTTACAACTAATATAGGACAATACTGTTGACTAAAAAATACTCCATTCCAGGACCTTTTGTTTCCAAATACGTAATTAATATTACCAATAATTGATAAATTCCAGGTCGACGGGTTCACACAGAAAGAGTTTGAAAGCAGAGAAAACTGTGTATCTTATAATCGGCATGACATTATTAGATAACAATACCAATACTAAAAACAGGCTAACGCATAGTTAAATACTTAAATTCAGTCACGGACCCGCGATATCACGGGTGTGTTCTAGTATATATATATACTAACACAAATTTGTAAAATTTAAAGATTTTTTTGGTTTATCATTTTGATTTTTAGGCACCTTCAACATGTTCAACGGAGGGCTATATCAGTCCTGACATGAAAAATTGTTGTTGGCTCTTATGCAGATACTATATCTTAACCTAAATAAATTAATGATCCTTTTTATATAAATCTTTGACTGTAATGTATAAGCTTTTTCAACTTAGGGTTACTATTTTTTTACAAATTTTATATACAGTCAGTTGTTTTATCTCTGGATTAATAGCCATTTAAAGAATTTGTTCAGGTGTGTGTTTATCAGTAAAATATTATATGTATGTATCATTCTAATGTACGTGTAAATAACACCAGAGTACTGTACAGTATGCAGAGAAAATTTTGTCATGAACAAACATCTAATTTTATTAAAAAAGTAAATTTGGTGTAACTGCATGATAAAACAAGCCCATTGAATATCCATGCAATCTTATACCTCCAATAGTTACCACACATTAATTATTGAAATAAAACTTTCCATTAAATGTTTATTAATTTTCTTTTGACAGTTGAGAGATCCAAAAGTGAGGAAGATGGCTGAACTTTTAGAAGTAGCACAGAGTAGTTACTTTCCTATATTTAAAGAGATCTTCAGAGATGTTGTTGCAGGTCTGTTATGGAATGGATGCACTATTTTCTGTTGAATACCAGTTTTCTTGGATTTTGTTGCTGAAGTAAACCACAAATTCAAATGTTCAAAGAAGTACCAGTTTTCTATAAACTTTGACAAAACCATGAAATCAAATACACATGATATACAAGAAAATAGAATTTGTCCTGAGTCTTTAGTATCTATGAAATAAATAAATCCACAGTTGAATATTAAAAACCTTGAAGTCTATTAAGTTAACTTATGTTGTAACATGTAAAGTACATAATGTATTGCTATTTTAATTTCAACATTTTAGTACTTAAAATTACAAAAAAGTGAGACATCTCACTGTTATAACAGTTTATTTTAAAACTTTATTATCTCTTTTACAGCTCTAGAAGAAACTCATGACATAAACATGTTCTTGAGACCGTTGAGACATCACTTTGAGGACTATGAACAGAAGGACTTTGATGAGAGTGGACCATTACTTCCTCCAATGATGCACACTGTTTGTCTGACATGGGTACATTCTACCTACTACAGGTCACCAGGGAGGATTATAGTCCTTCTACAGGAAATCTCTAATATGCTTATAAATCAGGTATTTAAGAAGACAAAATCAGGTATTTAAGGAGGCTCGCGGGTATAAGGTTTCAGAAAAAAATTAAACATTTATTTTTCATTACAAATTTTATTAATTACCTTTAGTTGTTGTTACTTTGTCATATGGTACAAAAATCATTCCAAAAAATCAATTCGTGTTGGCCCCAAGTGACTTTTAAAATGTAGATATCATTGAAAAAGCTCCAAATTATCTCCCTTTGGTGCAAAAATGCCATTTTTTGGCATTAAAATTGAAATATCTTTTTTAACTCATCAGTGACCTATATTTTTTATTGTTGTTTTCGATTAAGCTGTACATAAATTAAATAATTGTAAAATTTAAGCGATTTCTGTAATTTAGTTCTTTTTTTATTTCGATATTACCGCTATTTCTCCTATAAGTTCAACAGAAAAAAGGACATTAACAAAAATGTATGTTTCTTTCGAAGGCAGATTGTGAGCGTAAATGAACGGTGACCCCATTTTTTTATTTCATTTTTCTATTAGGTATAAGATAAAGTTCATTTATAGAAAAATATAGCGAAATCCTATATTAAATACAAAATTTGATTTAGACCCGCGAGCCCCCTTAAGAAGACAAATTTTTAATTTTTAAAGCATGGTAATGTAATGATATTTATCCTGCAATCAGCAAACTAATACTGAACAGATATATCATGTTGTGGAGGGGTATTTGCGAAAAATACCAGTCAAGGTACTGAAATTTCCAGAGCCTGCAAGGCGAGGGAAATTTGGTCCCAAGACTGGTATTTTTCGCAAATACCCCTCCATAACTTGATATATTTGTTTAATAACACCAAAAAGATATATATATGGATTGAAACTCTCTGTACATGTATTATGTTTATGCATAATTTTTAGGATAAATAAGTGGATATTATCATAGAACATCAGGAATTATACATGCACTAAAACGCATAAGCTCCGCATTCTCAATGTAATGTCATATGTGATAAAAATTGGCGAGAATATGCTCATGAGGGTAAAAAAGGAATATTCAAAATGGCAAATACCATGGTATTTGAGGCATATTCACATATTCACCTGCAGTGGTGAAAATCAGGAAAATTTGTTTAAAATGAGGAAAAATGTTAGGATTTGCGAAAAATACACTGGCAACCAACAAGTCAAAATCTGTCATTCTTTTATAAGGTGTAATTAATGTTTAAATAATAGGTACACAAACTCTTGATTTATACTTGTGCAAAATGAAATCTCCTGTTACCCCTCATCCATGTTGAGCAAGGGGTAATGTGGATGTTTCCTAAACCTGACCTAAGTACATCCTTAATAATTTTTGATATAAAAAAGCACCAACATAAATTTTTTGAATTTTGAATGTTATACTAACATTACTATTTCTGTTTGAAATTATATCCAATATGCTTGTCTTTATTTTGATTACATGAAAAATCTGAATTGTAGGCAAGAACTTTCCTGGATCCATCAGATATATTCAATGGTGATACTGAGCCAGAAGAAACCAAAGATAAAGTACAGAAAGCTGTAAATGTACTGAAAACTTTCAAAGAAACTTATGAAGATCACAAAGCTAAGCTCCATTCCTACTTCTCCGGAGACCAGGAACCAGTTGAGTGGGAGTTTACTCCAAAACTTGTGTTTCCACGCTTTGACAAATTTACTGCAAGATTGGAAATGATAATTGTAAGTATGAAAATAGAAAATTTCTTTGATGCTGCACTTTTTGAAAATAAAACAATTTCCCATGTTGAAATAAGAAGTGTGATGAAAATTAGTGAAATCAGCAAAAAAAAGTTGATTTTTTTCAGATAATGTTGATTTCATTGAACAATTGACATAATTATTAAAGTGAAATCAGTAAAATTCTTATAAGTCATTAACAATTTCTATAAGTTCATGAATTCATGCAATATAATTAAACTGTACAAGAGATATGACAGAATGCATTAATATGGAAGCCTCTCACATTTGTTTTTGTATTGTTACAAAGCAAGCAAGTCATAGTTTTGTGTTGACAGTTTTATTTTGGAGATATAAGGGGATATTGGACATTTTTTAAATACCACTTAGTAAATAACGTCACATTAATACATCTTCATTTGATGTGAATGCCCTTTACATGAGAAAGAAGGTTAAGTATGGTTGAGTTTGATCTGACATCAGAAATAGTAAGACATTTGCGGTAAAATTCATGATATTATTTCTTTTCACATATTACATGTATCTTGAAATTTTTTTACACTTACAATCGAAAATAAATGCCTGGAAAGACAAAAATATACAATTATGGAAAAGTTTCTAAAAGATTTATAACATACAAATATGCAGAGATTTATTTTTTTCATTGTGTTTAAGACACTTTTATCTATATGTTATCTTATGAATTCCAGGAAATGTTTGGAACAATAAGTGAATTCATGAAATTAGAGAGAATTGAAATAGGTGGCATTAAAGGTAAAGTGCTGAGTCAGCAGGTTCTTCAGCTGTTTGAAGAATTCCAGACAGTGTTTCGAGAATTCACCAGAAACACCTATGACTGCTTAGATCCAATGAATTTGGTAAGTGATACTACACTTACCCATAAGGGGGGGGGGGATTTGAGTTTTTTCATTCACTTCCCACACATCATCTGTTATCATTTAGGGGCCTCAATTGGCAAGTGGTCTGAATAATTTAACTTCTGTATCTCTAGCCTGTCAACACTGAGATTGTGACTTTTACATCTCTCACCTGGCAGGTGTGTTTGACTGCAGTCTTAATTGATTAATTTTCGCTCCAAAGAGACATTGTTTTTGAAAGGATTCTTTTTGGATAAAAAAGTGACATTTAAACTATCACAATCATGTTTCATTACTAAGTGACATTTTTCATTTCTTGAAAAATTAATTTGCTTATCAGGAATTAAAAAAGAACAAACATTTGTTAGAAAATAAGTTGTAAAAGAGTTATGTTATTGACAATAACATAACAAATTTCTACAATATTATATAAGTAATTAGAAATTTACCTGCATAAAATATTTTCATTTTATTATCATTTTCTTTTTTTCACCACAGGTTATGGTTGTTGGTGAAAAGTAAAAGCAATATTAATATGCACAATTATCTATGTATAGCACTTATAGGTTGGTGATCAGGTATTATGTAAAAAGCTCTCAGGAATGTTTGCTGCTAAAATTCAGAAAACAAAAATTAGCTTACTTTGATAGATATTGCATCATAAATAAAAAGTAACAAACATTAGGTACATCCATGTTCTTGTATTTGAGATTCTAACATTTACAAATATTGTTTGAAACAGCGGTTAAATACTCAGTTTTAATATGAAATATTTGGGTAGAAATAAATGTTAAACTGTCGAGGTTTTTAAGAAAAAGACATGAATTTCCATTTTTCTATTATTATCAGAAATGATATTTGTAAAAAAAATATTAAAAATATATAGGTTTCTGCGTTAACAATTTAAATGCATAATTTTAGAAAAAGCCAGGAGGGTTTCAAAACATTACGCAAAAGTTGTAAACTTTTAGAAGCAAACTTCTTTACAATTATGATTGACTTGCACAATTCACACAAATATGATTATTCTTATACACTTATACACTTATACACAAACACTTTAAATATATAGAGAAAAGAATATTTTTTGAAAACTCATTCAGCAAATGGGACACAGATGTGATATTATAACATTTTTGGAAAAAATAATTTTGTATATGTAAAAATATTATGATTATGATGTATAACTCCATAGCTAATTTAAATAAAATGTTCCATAGGAGTTTGTAAGAGACTACAAGGTGTTTAAAGAGAAAGTGAAGGATTTTGATAGAAGATTAGCAACCATAAGTTGTCATGCATTTGATGATTGTGGCACCATAGAATCTGTCTTTAAGGTAGGTTTTTTACTAACAGTGATAAGAAATTTCAGCTATCTATAGGAAAAGAGGGACGAAAGATACCAAAGGGACAGTCAAACTCATAAATCTAAAACAAACTGACAACGCCATGGCTAAAAATGAAAAAGACAAACAAACAACAGCACACACAACACAACATAGAAAATTAAAGAATAAACAACACGAACCCCACCAAAGAAATAGGGGTGATCTCAGGTGCTCCGGAAGGGTAAAGATCTCAGGTGCTCCGGAAGGGAAAAGATCAACTGAAACATATCCTTGTATACATAACTTGGACACTCAAAATTACTGTGTCAGAAAAAAAATGTAGATTTCTCTAATAATTTTCGTTCCAAAAGATTGTTTCTTTATAAGATATTGAATGAACATAGTTTTTTCTGTGTTTATGAAGTAAAAATTAGATGTGAATATATATTGATGAAAGCATTATTTACTGAATTATTTGTTTTTACAGTTCCTTGCCATTATGGGTTCTCTTCTTGATAGAGAACTGGTCAAGCTGGACATCGATAATAGGTATCCTTTAGTTGTTGAGATGATGCATGATGAACTTGATACGGTCAAGAAAATGTATGACCAGCAGATGGCTTTAAAACAAGAGGGTAAATTATTACTACACAAGAACATGCCTATGATGTCTGGAATGTTACGTTGGTCTGCTGAAATGGCTGCAAGAATTTCTGGCCCAATGACAGATTTCGAACAATTTAAGCACCCGTAAGTAAACCATAACTATTTGTAATACATATTATGTTTTTTGGTCTGTGCGTCAATCTGTCCATCTGTTCCTTCATTTGTTCGTCTGTTTGTATAATATTGGAGCATAATTGAGATTAAGATGTTAAATATTTGTTTCTTGCCTGTTCAGTAATGTTACTCATTTCAAATATACACAGTTTTAGTAACAATCCTTATAATGAATAAGTGAAATATTAATTTTAACCAAATCATTTGAAAGATGTATAAACTATAAGAGCCACAAAACAGAATTTACAGCAGTCTTAAAACTTATATAATAGTATGTTAGACTGTTAGGATATGAAATTGAATTTATTCAAAATCAACCTGACAAATTACATGTGAAAATGACTGTGAACTAAGCATGCTAAGTAAAAAGTGTCTTTTTTAATATCCAAATCTGTGGAAGAAGTAATAAACCATGCCTGTCGATAGGCACACTTGTTTGTACATGAGCCTGTTTCATATATAAACTGTTTTTCAGATGCATGTCTAGCAACAGAGCCAAGCTAGTATTTACTAAATATGAAGAAATGTGTGGACTTCTAAAGCAGTGAGTACTGTGTGAACATAGATGTTTTTTGTTTTTAAATAAAAAGATATTTATTTACCAGTACATGTATATAAAACAGTACCTATACTATATTTGGTAGCCATGTGGTGTAAGTAGTTGATTCATCCACCACTACAAGTTTGCCTAGCCTATAACCATATTAAATAGTTTTGGAAACTCCATTTAGTTATTTGAAAAACTCAAATTCCAGTTGCCCTGAGTTTTCAGCCAATGTTCAGGGGCAAAGTCAAGAAATGGTCATATTTGCCAGACATGACCTTATCTTATCTTAAAGGTCATTTTACTGAAATGGCAGATTAATAGTCTCACAATTTTTTTATTCCTGTTTTTCAGCAGCTTAGCAGCAATATACCCACTTCAACTGAATATGGGATATACATTTCTCAACTCATTTAGTATTCAAGAGCTTGCAGCTGCTATTCTGACTTTATTCAACTTTACCAGTGTATGAGCTGAAAGTTCATGAACCAGGGTAATGTCAAATAATGTCTCATCATTTTTCTAAAAAGAATTCATCAGAAGATGCCAAGATCTTGATGAACATTATTGGGTATCAACTCCACAAACAATACATAGATATTAATATATTACCCCATCCTTTCAAACCAAGGATGAATGGGAATCCTCAAAACCAATGTTAGCGGGATTCCCCCAAAAAGTAGCAAAATGTACATCTTTCAATGTATTTAAATATGATAGTTATGATTTGCATGTCCATTTTTTCTCTTAAATAGGTTGAACGGTGAAACATACAATGACTGGATTGGTGGAGTAGACGAGATCTGTGCCTTCAACCTAAAACAGCCATTAATCACAAGAGACAGCGAGACAAATCTTGTAAAGGTCAACTTTGATCCCAAGCTTACTGCAGTTCTCAGAGAGGTCAAATATCTAGAAGATGATGAATCCAAAGAGATCCCGAAAGCAGCCAAAAATGTGTACGAACATAACGACACCTTGTGGAAGTTCTCCACAAATCTAGATCTTACAGTGAGGCTCTACAATAAAGTACGGACAAGTGTATTGGAAGTAGAGTACCCACTCATAGCTAAACAGTTAGAGGATATTGATCAACAACTGCAGGAAGCTGAGAAAACTCTGAACTGGGAAAATGAAGGTAGTCTTAGTGTTTATTTATTAAATTTAAGGCAACAATGGTAAGTGAGTTAATAAGAAAACTAATTAATATGTTTCAGGGCTATTCCAGAAAAAATGTATGGGGGGGGGGGGTGGTTTGAAGGCACAATATATTAATAATACATGGGTGATGAGTATCAGAGCAACTTTTCACACTTCAATGCACTATAATTCTCAATTACAATTGTCTGGGTGGGGGGTGCTGACAAAAATTGGTTTCCAACCCCCCCCCCCTACATTTTTTTCTGGAATAGCCCTCATGTAATCTGATAATTACTGGATACAATTCTTGCATAAGAAACATATATATATATTCAATATATAGTGTGTTGAATTAAAATTGTTACACATGTATAGACGACTTTTAAATTCATGCATTTCATGTATGTTTCCAGTTTTACAATGCTTATTTTATAATTAGTTTACAGAAAGAGTTCAAAGATTGACCGCAGGTTAACTGAATAACTCATTCATACAAAGAAAATTGAAATTTTCATTTATCTGTTTATTAGTTCTTCACTGTTCTTCTATGTGGGTCTCATTGGGGTCTAAGCGTGACGCAGGATTGCCGATTTTTTGTAAGCGTGACACGTGAAAGTCAAATTATTGTGGCGTGAAAACTGGAAATGAGGTCTTGCGGGACCCAGGAAATGCCAAAAAAAAAATGAGAATTGCTTACGTACATAGTGTAAGCGGGATACAGGAATCTGACAAAACAGTAAGCTGGATCCGGGATCGGAACCCCCCAATGAGACCCCCTTCTATAGTACACATGTAGGTTGGTTATTATACACAAACAATACAGATAAGAGTGTGTTTATACATTTATTTAATGAAAAGTTATATATGTGTTTCATGTGTCAACCATTTTGTTTACCTTATAAAAAGCAAAAAATAAGGTATTTCAGACTTGGTCTTTACTCAACTTCAATTATTTCAAAATGATTAGTATGTTAAAAAACCAACTTATGATTTATTGAAGGAGTCTGGGAATATATTCAGAAGACAAGAGACCAGGTAATTGACTTAGAATCCAGAGTTCAGAAGTCTAAAGACAATGTAGAAGAGATAGAGAAGATTATGTCAACTTGGAGTAAACTGCCATTATTTGAGAGAAGTCAAGAGAAGAATGAAACCCTTCTTAATTTAGAAGACAGGAAGGAAAGATTAGAGAAAAGATACAAACAGATTAAAGATGTAGGGGCTAAACTTCATGCTTTGTTGAAGGTACTAAGAAAACTTTTACTTAATAAAACCATTATAAGATCATTTGTAGATTGTAGTTTTTTTTATTAATAAAAGTAAGGAAAAGTAACTCTTCAAGAAAGCTATATGATACTGCATTATTAGAAAATCTGTTGATGTTTTTGTGCAATGGGATTATAACTGTTTGTTATTTTCTTACATTTGAAAAAATACCAAGTAATTAATTGGAAGAGTTAACGTATGGAGACTAAAGCCTATTTTAACTAAAAAATTGAAGGAACAAACTTTTTTTTAATACCTGCAATCTAAGTAGCTTGTTTCTTCATAACTGTTCAGATATTAAAGGTTATTCTTTTCTGAGATTTATATACTTTAGATATGCTATGTATGTGTCAATTGACTATTTTAGGAAAATCTGGACCACTTTAAAGCTGATCCTAATTCAGACACGTGGAAAGCCTATGTTGATTACCTAGATGAAATGGTTGTAGATGGGCTATTCAACACAATTCACTGCAGCGTTAAATTTCTCCTGGACAATACTGATCCTAAAAATGACATTGGTCCATTGTTTGAGTCACAGTTAGAACTTCAACAACCAGAAATAATCTACGTTCCTTCCCTCGACTTTGGAAGTACAGATGGCTATTACGATTTGGTGGATAGTATCCTTGGGGATATTTTTAAGCAGTCTGCTTTGATCCCTCGTCTAGCCACCCACTCCGGACAGGAACACTACCAACAGGATATGGAAGAAATGGAAGAACTCGCCGACATGAGAAGTGAAATGATGGATCGGGTCAACATTATCATGAACAAGGGCATGGAATATAGGAACTCTTTTGATAATTATGCCTATCTTTGGGTGGATGATAGGAATGAGTTCATGAGACAGTTCTTGCTCTATGGCCATGTGCTGACACCTGAGGAGATTGAATCAGGTGATGATGTGCCACAAAAACCACCAAAATTGATGCAGTTCAAAGAACAGGTTAGAGTTTAATACAACCATATTTAATACTTAATGCATGTTTTTAACATTTTTAATTTTTCAGATATTAGAAAAACATATAAGGAATAAAAGATGGCAATTCAGATTAATTGAAAATCAACATAAAATTTTATATAAGAGGGAAAATATATATAGGATGTGCAGTGATCTGGAAGGATTTTTTCTCAATGGGCCCAGGGCCCCCCAAAAATAAATTCAATGGGCCATTTAAAAAAATGATGGGCCATGTTGTCAAATGAGTGGGCCATTTGAATTGACTACAGTAAAAAAAAAGAGTGTATATTTCAGCTAAGAGGTGGTGGTACTTACCTTTTTGGATATTGTTCCTGTGATTTTATTGATTTCAATTTCAATGAATATACAATAACTTCTTCCAAACCGGACAACATTTAAGATCATTTAAGATAACCTTTGTTTGCAATGTTAAAACTGGTACTGTTGCCTTGTTCATGTTCTTGTTTTGTTTTACATTAAATTTGGGTCTTCGTCGATACCATACTTATTCCAGACGCTTTGTATTTAGAGGACGTTTCTGGCATTTCCTCTGCACTTCTTGTATTATCATTACTTCATCACGATGACAAGAATAACAGTAGAGAGTATCATTAATTGATAGAACAAAACCATAATTCGCTGAAGGCATGTTTACAAAATGTCAAAACGAGCCAAAGACCAAAAAATGACAAGAACAGTTAAGCACCTTTTATGGAGACAAAAACTATATTCATGAAAAGGATTTGGTTTTCAATCGAAATAATAGTAAGCTAAGCTAACTTAAAAGATTATGATTAGAAAAAAAATCTCGTCTATACTAGCCAAATTTCAAATTTAAAGTTGTTTATAAAAAAATATATCATGAATGATGGTTAATTACGTTTTTTGGGTAATCAGTTATACCGCATGGTTCTATTATTACCATAGAAAACACCAGAGACTTCCCAAAAATATAAAGGTGCTCCTATCATTGGAGGAACATTACACAGTTGTGTACACACACATGGCGGCACAGAACACAATATAGGACGATCGGAAATCCATTTGACGATATCTAAACGTTTCGAAATGAAGTGAAAAATATTGTGCGCCACGTGGGCCCTTACATTGGTCACTCTATGCGCCATTTCTGGTCGATAGGCGCAGGGCGCATGTCCTTCCCGATCACTGGATGTGGGTACCCCACATGGCAAATATTTGTTAGAATAATGCTATTAATAAATCTTATTCTCCATTTGGTGCTAAAAGTAGCTACAATATGATATTTGACTAATGACGCTAACCATATCAAAAAGACATACAACTTTTTAAGTTATTTTCATTACAATGCAAATTGATAATTAGATTTTATAAAATCAATTTACCTTCATAGAGGAGCAAAACTAAATGGATTAATTTTTGATACATTTTGGAAATTCAATACAATTCGATCTCCTAATTACAGTACAGTACAGATTGAAATTTTGATATCTACTAGTTGACATTGTGAAATCCAGATTTGTACCAGGACGATTTTGAAATGTACTAGATATTCTAGTTGGATTCAGATTATTACTTTAAAAATGATTATGTTAACTGATGTTGCTTGCTTAGAAGGAAAATAATGTAAATCTTTACATGCATGGTTAGTTAAAGACTTGTTTAACATACTATACTGTTACAATTTTAGATAGATGCATATGAAAAGATATATGATGCAGCTGAACAGATACACCATACCCAGATCTTTGAGAAATGGTTCAGGGTTAATTCTAAGCCATTTAAGCAGGCATTACTGAACACCATCAAGAAATGGAGCTACATGTTCAAACAGCATCTCATTGATCATGTCAATAACAGGTTTGTAGGGCAGTTTTTCATGACCTTGCTACTAGGCATGGAGGGCATTGAGTGTTACACTTTTCAGTCTGTACATCCCAAAATTGGACTCTGTTCTGTAACCTTAGTTTGCCTCAACCAAATGTTATGGAACTAATACACAACACAAATAATTTACTTATTTACTTGTGCATGAAATCCATCAGCATAACAGTTCTTGGGAGACAAAAGAAAAATATGAAGAGTTGCAAATTGTTTGCAAAATAGTCAATTTAATATTAAAAATGAATAGTGATAATTAATGAAAAGTAACTCTTTTTTTAACCATATTTACCTATTTACCTTGTATAAACAAAAAAAAATATCAGAATATTGAATTCATTGCTTCAAACTTTGTACAGTAAAAGTTAATAAAAAATTTAACATTTGGATTTTGTAGATTCTGAGATTGTCTGGGGGACCAAGAACAATATTAACTTCCATACTCATAAATTAAGTTGCACAGTTTTATCACCTTGTCAATTATGTCTCAACCAATCAAAACATCTTAAAAACATTGATGTTCCTTAACTTTTCACATTCTGAATTTCTCATTTAGTTGATTTTTGTTTCAGTTTGAAAGAGTTATCAGACTTCATTATCAAGACTGATGCTGGGTTATTAAAGCCAGTGAATAATTACGAAGGACTAGTAGATTGTATGGGATACTTGTTGGCTGTTAAGGAAAGACAGTCAAGCACCGATGAAATGTTTGAACCTCTAAAGCAAACAATAGAACTGCTGAAAACTTACAATCAGGAAATGCCCGAGGAAGTCCATTTACAGCTACAGGTATGATTAGCAGTTGGTGTTTGTAGGAATTAGGTTTATATGTTCAATTGATATCGTTGGTGTAGTTCTTGAACTTTTAAGTTTTAGATACTTGAATTTTGGTATTAGTTGTTATTGGTTTTGAGCTAGATGTCAATACTGTATAACTTTTCTTGGATATGGGTTAAAATTAATTCTTCAGGTGGCTAGATTACTGTGGGGGAGATAAGTCCACAATTATACAGACAAAATTTAATGTACTTATATATATTTTGTGTCATTGCTCATAAACTGTAATGCACTAAATCTTTTGTACTTACAACCGTCATGAATGGTTATGAAAGTATCAGAAAAATCAAATGTATAATACTTTTGTGTTTAATGTGCAAACATTATAGTGGTCTCTTTCAAACTGTTTTACATTTTGTTTAAAACAACTACTGTTCATGTACAACCTTCAACAATGAGGTTAAAATAAATTGTATAGTAAGTGAAAAAATATTGTAATTATTTGACCCCAACATTTGGTGAGACACTTCATAACTTCAGACAGTCCAATTATGAGAAGTTTGTTGAGAAAATTAGTGATAGTAGCTTGATATGAAATAATGAGATAGGGTATCCTTGCCAATGAGTCAACTAACCACCAAGTCCAAATGATGTGGATCGAAGCAAATTAGATCACTGTGCAGCCTTCCAACAACAAGCAAAATCCATCCCATAAAGCCGTAAAAGGCCCCAACATTACAAAATGTGAATCAATTCAGATGAAAAAAATATAACCTGATTTATTACAAAACAATAATGATATTTTTCTATTTACAGGAACTGCCTGAGAAATGGAACAACACTAAGAAGATTTCCATAACAGTGAAACAGGAAGTGGCACCATTGCAGACAACAGAAGTAACCAACATCAGACAGAAATCAGCTACATTTGATGTTAAACAACATAAATTCAGAGAACAATTCCGTACCATTAAACCATTTAGATATGATTGTGCTACTCCCTATGAGATGATTGCTAGGGTAAATTTGCATATTATTTGTCTTTATTTGTTATTTTGTTTTCAGTTCAGAATTTGAAAAAAAGCAAGTTTACTTTTTCCTACTAAAGGACTTTAGTGGATAAGTAAGTAGGTCAATTATGGCCACATTTAAAGTAAATTTCAAACAGGTATGGTAGTCTTTATCAAAAAGATAAAAGTGAAAGCTTGAGAAAGTCTCACTGTTTACATGTGTATCTTATGTGTCAGATTTATTGATAATTTTAATATGACGACCTATTATCAAAACCAGTAAAATCATAGTATATCTACTTTAAGGGCAAACACATAGTACACAAAAATGGATATTCCGCCCTACGCCCAACTTACTTATGCTACCAAGTATTCTCAATTTTTGACAACAAAACCAACAGTTTACATAGGCCAAGAATCAGATACAATTTAGTTATCTCTATTCTAAAGCAAAATAAACAAATCAGTCCATTTCAATCTATTTTTTTGTTGAAAAGTTTCATAAAAAGAAAAAAGCCTCTGGTACACCTCCGAATGCAATGAAATTACAATAAAAGAACATATATAGGTGAAAAATGAGATTTAAAAAAATTATTGTTATTGAATTATATATTACTAACATGACTAATATTATCATATAGAGATAAAACGGAACAGCCAAAACAGTATGGTGTGTATAGGGCTTTCAGGGTTAACAAAATTACTGAATTTTTCCTATTAAAATCGAAATAATTCATGGGAGCCTTAGATTTGTTTTCATTTAACCACGGGTTGGGCACTGATATTCGTACTTTACCCCTTGCTAAAGTTCAGGGTAAATAATCAAATATAAATGCCCAACCAATGGTTAAATGCAAACAAATCTACGGCTGCCATGAATTATTTCTTAACTAAAATTTTAGGGCTAAAAACAAAATAAATGTGTAATTTTACATAAATAGTAGCCCTAAGATAGGGAAAAATATAGTTTCAAATCTTTAAAAGAAATTCTAATATTCATGTAGAAAGGGGTTTAAAAAAAATCCAGGTCTATAGCAATTATATAAATGCTGGCAAAAGTAGAAGAATAGATGAATGTGTTTTCCAGATATTGAAATGCTTGAACTTTTAAATAGGATTTCAATCACCAAATTAGAATATTCTTACATTTTGTTTATATTTCATAAAACAAATTCCTTTTCTCCTACAGTACCATGAGGATATTGCTGTAATGGAAACAGAGATGAGAGCCTTGTTAGAAGCTTCTAGCTTGTTTGAAGTAAATGCACCAGATTTCAAACAACTGAAACAGTGTAGGAAGGAAATAAAACTTCTTAAACAACTTTGGGACTATATTGTCATTGTACGCTGCAGCTTCGATGACTGGAAAACAACTCCTTGGAAAGAAATCAATGTAGAGCAAATGGAAATTGATACTAAGAAACTAGCCAAGGATATCCGAGCGCTGGATAAGGAGATGCGAGCTTGGAATGCTTACGTTGGACTAGAGGATAGTCTTAAAAATATGTTGACATCACTCAAGGCTGTGAGTGAATTGCAGAACCCATCTATCAGGGAACGTCACTGGATGGAATTGATGGCTGAAACAAAGGTAGGAAGTAATCAGGGATACAGTTTGTTGAAGTAGATAAAGTTGAAGGATGTTTGCTAATCTGTTTCAGAATAAAAAGCTTTTTAAACCATTATAAATTGAAAGAATATGAATAAATTCAGTAAAACAACAGAAAAAAATAAAGGGTCTGCGTTCTTGTTTTCAAGATATAAGCCATTTGTTGGGAAGTGATTCTCTCTTAGACTTTTCATATATTTATCATTGGTTTCTTATTTGTTTCAAAAACTATAAATAAATAACAAGGATTTCATAAGATTTCAATTATGGCTTCTTAAAATTTATGTTATAAAAATATGAATAAAAAAGTAGAGGTTTGTGGGAAAAACAAGTTAATGGCACTACAAAACCAGAGGTTTCCAATTATCTGGCAAAAATTCAATTTAAGAGGAGCTAACATCCTTAAGGAATTAAACTATGGTTTATTCAAGACAATAGGAATTTAGCTTAGGCCAATTAAAAAAGTATGTGGGGTTCCAGTTACATCTAAAAAAAAAAGTAAGGGTCGGTAGGTTAGCATTTTTTTTTATTTAATGTTTTTTTTAACATTGAGTCAATGGGAGCAACATACTTGCTTTAACAGTCAATGACAGTGCTTAATGAAAAATAGCAATAAAATCTTTAGGGTAGGCTATTATTAAGACTAAAAAGTAGGGTAACTGGAACTACACATACATTTTTATTTGGCCTTAATGAACAATTCATGTTTTTTTATGACATTTTACATACTGATTCAATACGACAAGTGTTTAAAAGCTCTTATAAATCAAAATGCCATAATTTTTCATCAATAGAAGTGAAATAAATGCTGATTGTCTAGGGTATATTGTTTTGTAGGTTAGATTTGTTATGGATGAGAACACAACTCTGGCAGATCTTCTGTCTCTCAACCTTCACAAGTATGAAGAAGCTGTTCACGGTATTGTAGATAAGGCCTCCAAAGAAATGAGCATGGAGAAAGTACTGAATGAGTTAGATGTCACATGGGCTACAATGGAGTTTCAGCATGAGCCTCATCCCAGAACAAAGATTACTATGCTGAAGACAAGCGAAGAATTAATAGAGACTTTGGAAGATAATCAGGTTAGATTAAAAAACTCCAGTATTTTGGAAAACTCCACACTTATAACTTGCCATGGTTCATGTGGATTCATTATTATTCGTTGGATACCAATTTTCGTGGGTTTTGTGGCTACAGGTAAACCACGAATTCATATGTTCAACCAATATCATATTTTCAATAGGCTTTGTATGCAGAGATTGGCAAAACCATGAAATCAAATATCCATGAATATGCGAGTTTTCAGCAATTCACGAAAATTGATACCCATGAAAATAAATGAATCCACAGTATTTTGGAAATACCCCAGACTAGCAACTTGCCATGATTCATGGGAAACATATCTGATTTGATATTCTTTCTGTGGATTCATTAATTTTCGTGGTTATCAAATTTCATGGATAGTGGAAAACTTGCATTTTCGTGGGTAATTGATTTCGTGGTTTGGTAAATCTCTGTATACAAAGCCTATAGAAAATGTGTAATTTGTTGAAAATTTGAATTCATGGTTCCCTAGCTTGTACCCATGAAAACCACAAAAAATTGGTATCAAATGAATAAAAATAAAACAGTAATCAGCATGATGGACCACTATTCAAGTTACACTGTAGTCAGTTTCATTATCAGTTTTTAAATGATAATACAGGTTTTAAATATTGTATGGGTGCAGTTTTCCAGAGTTGAAAATGTTGTATACCAATCACAGTGTTTCTGTGTATTGTTTTTAAATTTCACATAAAATGCTTCAGATTTACCTAGTATGCTTCAAAATTACAAAATGCTGAATTGAAAGTACTATGTATGTGCATTATTCTATGCACCTTTGTGTATTCCAAAGTTGAAACTGTATCTCTAACTTGAAAATAACTAATTAAATAGCTATATATAGAAAATTTTAAATCAAACACACAAATGGTAAAATGTCAAACCAACACTGATTTTAAATTTCAGGTGCAATTGCAAAACATGCTGTCGTCTAAGTACATAGCACATTTCTTACATGAAGTGTCAACCTGGCAAAGGAAGCTATCAACAGCTGATCAGGTTATAACTATCTGGATGGAGGTTCAAAGAACATGGTCACATTTAGAGAGTATTTTCATTGGTTCAGAGGATATAAGAAATCAGCTTCCAGAAGACAGCAAGAGATTTGATGGAATTGATAATGATTTCAAGGTATTGAGATTTAGGAACACTTTTGAAGTTAAGAGTTCAATGAAATATTACTTAAAAATGTTTTAAAATTCATATAAAAACTGAAACTAATAGTTATCAATATCAGTCTGAGAACTGTCATATTTATATGTTAAACTTGTACATATGTTTATAACTGAAATTTTTTTTGTCATGACTTAACTTTATAATCTATGGGAGTTTCCAAAATGTTATATAAGTTAGTTATTCTTTGACAATTTTGTCAACATTCTTAAATTTTTCAGGAACTTGTATCAGAAATGGAGAAAACTAAGAATGTAGTTGCTGCTACTAATCAGAAAAATTTATACGAAAGATTGGAGGCTATCCAAGGGCAGTTAACTCTGTGTGAGAAGGCGTTAGCAGAGTATTTAGAGACCAAGAGATTAGCATTCCCTCGCTTTTATTTTGTATCATCTGCTGATTTGTTGGATATTTTATCCAATGGAAATAATCCTCCACTGGTAAGTTTTGTACTGCTTTGCGTCATTTAGTGGTAACAAACAGTCTTGTTAGCAGTCTCATGTACAATTCTTGCCAGATTTTTATAAAACTTATTTCATGAGTTTATAGTAGCAATTTCTCATACAAATTTGAAAATCAGTGCTGATCAGCTATTTTTAAAAGAGTTATGCCCCTTTAAAATAGTACTTATATGAAAAATTTCATTGCTAACACTTTTATGCATACAATTCTTGCCAAATTTTTTATGAAACTTATATCATAGGTGAATATAAGAAATTTCTTGAATAAATTCTTGAAAGTTTGTGCCAATCAACTATTTTTAAAAGAGTTATGACCCATTGGGAATACTAATTATATTGGAAATGCATAGTATTTGCTGTCAAGCCTTTATTTCTCCAAGATATTCTTAAAAAGTTTTCAATCTATTAAATCTTGAATAGGCAGCTATGATGGTCTAGAATGGGTTTGGTTAATAATTGTATCTCTCATTGGAACATACTTTTATTGATTAATTTATTTCAGTTTCCTAGCTTATTTTCATCAGTTGTAAGAGTTCTTGTTTGTTGTACAATATAGTTTTTAACATTAAAGTATACATTGTTGAAAATATTTATACACATTTTATTATACTGATTGTAGGTATGTCGACATTTAACCAAGTTTTTTGATAGTATGGCTAAGCTAAAGTTTGCTACAGACTCGAAAGACAATCCTCTTAAATCTGGTCTGGCTATGTGGAGTAAAGATGGAGAATATGTAGATTTAAAGGAACCATGTGATCTTAATGGACAGGTAAAATTTTATGTATTTTCTTAATCATTTTTAAAAGAATTAGTTCTGCTTGCATCATGTGCATTTGAGTTAAGAATATTTATTTTATGAGAAAATCCCTTAATTTTAAATACATTAAAATGAGAAATTGTAATAATTACATCTTATCATAAAAATTAAACTTTCAATAAATGTACTTTTGTTTTTCAATATTTGAAATTTGCTTGAAAAAACTGATTTCAGGATGTTGGTTTCTTGTTTGAATATTTTTTACATTTTGTCATGTAGGGGCCTTTCATATATAGCTAAATATGTATTATGAGTTTTGCTCATTGTTGAAGTCTGTACAGTGACCTTAAGTTGCTTACATCTACATCATTTGGTCTATGGTGTAAAATTACATCTACATCATTTGGTCTATGGTGTAAAATTACATCTACATCATTTGGTCTATGGTGTAAAATGGTCTCATTTAAAATCATACAACACCTTACTGTTATATTAAAAGTTTCATATGTAGAACAGAAATATTTTAATGGTTTAATTTCTTCCAAAGGTTGAGATTTGGTTAAATAGGTTACTAATAGCTATGCAAAATACTATAAGACATCAGTTAATTGAAGCTGTTACTACATATGAAGAAAAACCAAGAGACGTTTGGCTGTTTGACTTCCCTGCTCAGATGGCATTATGTGGCACACAGATTTGGTGGACAACAGAGGTTAATATCGCCTTTGGAAGACTAGAGGAAGGCTATGAAAATGGACTGAAAGATTACAATAAAAAACAGGTGATTTTTTTAAAATTTGTTCTTATGAAAACAGTGATGATAAAAATAATGTTGCCATGAGTAAATGTTATTCCAGCATAAAAGATATTAATAAGAATTGTAATGAACTTCAAACAGACTCGATTAAATAACTTTCATTGCTTTCATCCAAATTTAGTTTTAGATAATTTTTATTGATATTAATACAGTTCATATTAGTCATAGGTCTTAATCAAATGAATTTAATCAAATAAATCTTAAATTATTTGCATATTTGAAAACACTTGAATTGGATAAGGCCTAAAATAAAATTTCATTTGTTTGGCATTGCCGCCCGACCCACTGAAAAACTTGCCGGCCAAATAATTTTATTTGCGTTTCAGAATTATTATTATTATTTTTTTTTTAAATCGAAATTGTGCCGGAATTTGATCGTATCCGCCGAGTTTGTTCCTGGCTTTACTTATTTCAAATCACGATCTTAAAAGCGCTCGTCTTACACTGTATTGGGAGCAAACATTTAAATGACATGGAATAGAAAAAGTCTGCCAAAAGTAATGTCAAAGAGGCCGGCAGGGGAAAGCATCTCCCTATGCTGCAATGCATTGGTTAAGAGGGAGATGGAATTTATCAAAAATCAAATTTTCAGCTATTCTTTGAAAGAAACGTTCTGAGAGACCTTGTAGAGGACTCAAATTTTATCTTTTGTAAAGCAGAAACAGATGATTTCTGCTTGACTTTGTCACTTCATGAGATAGAAGTTTTTCACCGGGACATCACAGAACAAATATGCGTGGCTCTTACATTTGTTGAACTTATTAAATATTTGAAATTTATCATTGACAAATTTTCCCTTGAACCAGAGAACAAAGTATCTACTATAGTCAGAACCACAATGATGCATTCAAGATAATTATGGCTGTAAGCACCAAAGCTTAAAGACCAAAATGGTCCCAGATTTACAGGTTTATAATAATTTGTAGTTTTGTACCAGTATATGCTAGCCTGGTACAAAACATACATATTTTAAAGACTAGCATCTTGTGTCAATTGAAGAACTTCCCCCTTTTCTTGCCTTTCTTCTTAACATGAATAAGATATTAATTCTTAAAACATAAAAGATACTGACAGAAACATATTTATAAATGTATCTAGTGTACTAGTGATGAATAAAATTCCCTCCTTTTCCACAATTCTAAGGGCTTATTAATTTATCTGTATTCATGTAATGCATGTCCAGATTTCTGTAAATCAAACAAGCATTACAACCCATAATTTATTTATCTGCAAAAATTGTCTGTCCTGCTGCATATTTCCATTTTGAATTTATCATACGTTTTAAACCTAGCCCTGAAAAACCTTGCACTTGGATAATATTAGTATAAACACCATGTCTATTTGTGCCATCCTTCCAAATTTTTTATATTTTGCTATCCTAATTTGGTACAGATCCTTTATCCTCAAAACTTATCAGGGGCAGTAGGCGTGTTTGTATGGTAGTTCGTCACATCTTACATGTATGATTACTAGCCTCTAGGTATTGGTTTGAGCCCTAGTTGGGCAGTTGCAAAATTAAGGTTTGATTTTCATGTCATATGTGATAAGGTTAGTAAGTTTCCTCCCGCAGGTTGGCGTTTTCCTTCAAGTACTACGGTTTAGTACACCACTAAAACTGACTGCCACGAAATTACCCATATGGTGTAGAAAGTGATGTTTATAAAACAAAAGCAAACAATCAAAGTTTTGTACAAGGAGCCGTAGTGGTTGAGCCATTTAACTTATGGTAATTTTACCAAACTGTGACCACAACTTCAAGATGTGACATCAGGCCTCTGTTCAATGGGCAGTCCCACAATAAAAGTTCAATTTTCACGTCATACATTTTATATGGTTAATTTGTCAGTTTCCTGCCTCAGTTCTGTGTTTTTTTCTGGGTTCTTTGGTTAACTCTGCCAATAAAACTGACTGTCTTACATGAAATTATCCATATGATGTAGAATGTGACATTGACGGTTGATCCCTTTCAAAGAAACCACCAGCATGTACACACAACAATGCTGCAATGCTTTAGACAACATTGATCTAGAGACTTCATGATTTACATGTATAAAGCTTTTAAATGTAAAAAAAAAAAAAAAAATCCCTACCTACCTACCCACCTGCTGATAGTGTGAGTCGGCAATGCCAAACAAACAATTTTTTAAGGGTGGCCTAAGTCTTTTAAAAAAATTCTTAGGTTTACATTTTGATAGAATATGTTGCTAGAACTACTTTCGTCATCTATATATGTTAAAACTGTGTCAATTACGCTATAATATATTGATATGATGAAAGTTTGAATTAAAAGAAAGGAAAACCACAAATGTTTTTGGGTTTAGAATAAGCAAGCATCATAAAAAGATACCGAAATCATAAATAAATTTAATAGGAACATCTAGATTATGAATTTTAAAAATTTCTGCTGTTTTTATTTAGATTACACAGCTGAACAGTCTAATCAACATGTTAATTGGTCAGCTGAGTAAAGGAGATAGACAAAAGATCATGACAATTTGTACCATTGATGTCCATGCTCGTGATGTAGTTTATAAACTGATCCAGAACAAAGTCTACAGTTCTCTAGCTTTTGCCTGGCTGTGTCAGCTCCGTCACAGATGGGACGATAATGAGAGAGACTGCTTTGCCAATATTTGTGATGCACAGTTTAGATATTCTCATGAATATTTAGGCAATACAAGTCGCCTTGTCATTACACCGCTCACTGACAGGTAAGCATTATTGCATATATGGTACTCAAGGAAAGCACCTATAGAATCAATTTTAGAATTTCACAGTTCAAAACAGTATTGAGGTCAACACATAGTTAAGATTTCTCAATGCCTTCCCAGGGTCACATGTATGTTTTTTGGAATAGTTCTAATTAAAAAAGAGGAATTTTAATAAAATATTCTGATTAAATGCAACTCGAGAAGCTTTCTCCCATGTACTATCCACATTCAAAATGTTGTCTATTCTGCTTTGCATAATTAACCACCCTTTCTGAGTTAAATAAGAACAGCTTCCTTTAAGATATTTGAACCATTAAGATAAAGTTACTGATGATCAAGGCTGAAATTGATTTTAAAGTTGAAAATGATGAAGATTTAATTTAGATCTTTAACTGACATGTCTTAACTTGTTTGTTCTAATAAAATGTTTACACAATCTTTATGCCCTTTTGTTTACTTCAGATGTTACATCACTTTGACACAGTCCCTACATTTGATTATGAGTGGTGCCCCAGCTGGTCCTGCAGGGACAGGGAAAACAGAGACCACAAAGGACCTCGGCAGGGCACTTGGTATTATGGTATATGTCTTCAACTGTTCTGAGCAGATGGACTACAAGGTAAACATATGTTTCAATATTCAAATTATTAGAAAAAAAATAGTTATAGCATAATTATATAGCACATTGAAGTTTGGATTAATGAAATCTACCACAGGGGGTGGTTACAACATGGGAATTTAGGTATACATACATGTAGCTGGGATTTACTCCCATTCATATATTAAAGAATTGGCAAAGATATAACACATCATTCAATTTCATGGCAAAATCTGACCCATAATTCTATGTCATGGCAAAATCTGACCCATAATTCTATGTCATGGCAAAATCTGACCCATAATTCTATTTCATGGCAAAATAGGACCTATAAATCTATTTCATGGCAAAATCGGACCCATAATTCTATGTCATGGCAAAATCTGACCCATAAATCTATTTCATGGCAAAATAGGACCTATAATAAAATTGAGATAGGAAATGGGGAATGTGTCAAAGAGACAACAACCCGACCAAATAAAAAACAACTATAAATCTATTTCATGGCAAAATGGGACCCATAATTCTGTTTCATGGCAAAATTTAACCCATAGTTCTATTTCATGGCAAAATCATAACCCGTTCATGTATATCTCAGTTCTCACATACATAATTTTTGATATTCTAATTAGATTTAAAAGGATAAAATTACACAACAAAAATGTTTATATTGTGACTAGCAGCAGATATTTCACTCTTATCAATATGCAGAAAACCTAATAATCAGTATATATATAACCTAAATTAAGATATAACTATCAAGCATTCAAATCAATTATTTTTGACAGTCTATTGGAAACATCTATAAAGGATTAGCCCAGTCTGGAGCCTGGGGATGTTTTGATGAGTTTAATCGCATTGCTGTGGAAGTTTTGTCAGTTGTAGCAGTCCAAGTCAAATGTATACAGGATGCCATCAGAGAAAAGAAAACAGTCTTTAGCTTCCAGGGTGAAGAAATTCGTCTGAACTGGAATGTTGGCCTATTTATCACAATGAATCCAGGTTACGCTGGAAGAACAGAACTGCCAGAAAATCTGAAGGCGCTGTTCCGACCATGTGCAATGGTGGTACCTGACATTGAGCAGATTTGTGAGATCATGTTGGTAGCAGAAGGATTTCTTGAAGCAAAGTTGCTTGCAAGGAAATTTATAACATTGTACAACCTATGTGCTGAGCTTTTGTCGAAACAGGACCATTATGACTGGGGTCTAAGGGCTGTGAAATCTGTATTGGTAGTGGCTGGGTCCCTAAAAAGGAGTGATCCAGACAGGCCAGAGGAACAGGTTGGTATTTTTGGTATCTTCTGTTTCTTCAACCAAAATCATTATGTCTGGACCTATATCAAATAATTATGACATCTCGATATATATAGGCTATTATGTTTTTTGGAAAGATTAGAACTTGTTCTAAATCTTTACTTAGGCACCGGCCTCCCTAACAACAGGACAGGTTAGCTACTGTTACTAAATGTATTCACACTGAAATATAGTTCCCTATGGTTCTCATGTATGTTCACATACTACACATATAAACTAAAAAAACTGGGTATATTATTGGAGCAGTTTATTCAAAAATGTATGTCATTAAGTTGATGTGCAGGCTTTTTAAAAAACATTTTGATTAGGTAACTGGGTATTGATTCAACTGGTATGATTGACAACTGTCATTATCAGTAAACAATCAGAGACAAGGTGGACCTTAAATTACAATACCCCACCTCCTAAATTGCCAATCAAATTGACCACATTACCTATCAACCTCAGTCTTACATAATTATACAGAACATTCAATACACATATAATTCTTAATACACAAGTATTTGACCTCATAATTGAATACACAAATGTGTATATTAGATGTTTGGTATTTATAAGGATGATGTATTTATTTATTGCCAATTACTTTTGATCTACATTACATAAAGTGATTCTGTAAATTATATCTGAAAGATAAATGATTAATGGATTAACAAGATCTTAAAAAAATGAAATATGAATATAAATATGAGTAAATGAAAGGTATTTAAGTAAGGCCTATAATTTACTTGATAAATTTCCAATAATCACCTGTAATTAATCAACAATTAAATTAGTACAATTTTTTTTTATCAGGAATTGGCTTGAAACAGTTTAAAAATTTTAAAACTTTTAATTATAACAAACCATTGTTTATTAGTTTATTTCCATCAATCATTAAGTCGATTTTAGAAGTGAATATATATTTTTGCAATCAAGAAAGAATCCACATTTCAATAAGATAAGTTTTTCAATGCCCTGTGTTGAAAAATACTTTAAAAATTGATCAGTAGGCACTCTTAAACTTAAAATCTTCAATGCCATATAACCTCTGTTTCAACTTACAAAATGCCCCAAAACAACATTTTTCAAGTTTTTTTTTGACCCTTTAAAGTTTTAAGCTGTTGGTCCAGATTTATGTCTTACAAGGATAGTTGGTAACATTTAATAGAAGAATTTTTGCATTTTTTGTTTTTTGAAACATGTTCAGAACCGGCAACATAATTTCGATAAGATATAAACTGCAGTTTAAATAAAATAGTGCAAATTAAGAGACCCATAGTATTTAATTGAGCTCATTTTATCCTCATACTGGACAAGCAAGTTTCCTTCTAAAGACCTGCTGTAAATGCAATTTTCAGCAATAGTGCTTTATAAATGTTCATTTTTCCCCACCATACCTTAATATGAAATAATTCAAACTACTCTTCTAATCTTTCCATGAGTGATATCCATCACTTTGATTATTAAAATAGCCTCCAAGACGTCATAATTATATGGACTAGTCTGGACCCTATTGGTTGTTGATGTGTTATTACAAAACCAGCATACAAACAAAAACAAACAACATAGGTCCCAGACCACAATTGTCGTCCCTTGATTTTCATTGTCTACGAATATAGTCCTTTTTGTTGACAATGGGTTACTTGCCAAGTTTTTTTTATACCCCTTCCAAATTTATTACTCCATGTTTTTTGCCTCAAATTGCATGTAGGGGGGGGGGGGGGGGGGAGGTGAAATTACACTGTAAAAAAATTTGGGTCCAGAATTTAAAAGGAAAGTAGTGATTTGGTCCAGCTGAAAAAGGTTAAAAATTAGCACTTCGGAAGCTTTCAAAAGATTTCAAGACGCCTTAACATAAAATTGTCCATATTTTGAGTTAGAGCCGATGAAGTTTTCTATAATTTTGATATAATTTGTCCCAAAAGTAATACAACACACTGTAAAAATTTCATTGAGAAAGTGCAGGTGGGATTTTTTAAATTTTCGTTTATGTTCTAAAATGCACTACGAAATAATTGCGGTCTCGGACCAACAACTAAAAATGAAAGTTTTATGTTATTACAACCCTCTTCATAAAAACACCAAATTCTGTGAGTTATTTTTTCCTCACAATTTTCATTCTTTGCTTAATATCTAGACCAGATTTTCTAAAACTAAAACATTCAATATAAAATTTGCATAGTGCAGCCAGCAACATTAAGACTGCATAGCTTAGATAAACAAAGGTTGATGATTTCCTTGTAAGTCAGCTGCATCACACACTCTTTTTTTATTGGTAGAATTCTTAGATTTTCAAACATTACACCTTAATCATTGTAGGTGTTAATGAGAGCACTGAGAGACTTTAACATCACCAAAATAGTAACTGATGACATACCTGTCTTCATGGGTTTAATTGGAGATCTGTTCCCAGCTCTCAATGTTCCTAGAAAGAGGAATATGGACTTTGAAAGAGACATTAGACAGGCAGTTCTTGATCTGAAATTACAACCAGAGGAAAACTTTATTTTGAAGGTAAAAATTCAAATATTTTGAAGAATATTAATAAAGAGGCATCTGGAACAAATTACATGCTTATAAAGAGAGAACAAGTACACATACAGTTTCTGTATACTTTAATGTTACATTTTTAAACTGAGTTAAAACTGTTGATGCTAATATGATATAACATCATAAAAATTGATGAAAAAAAAATTAAGAAATAAGATTAAATAGGGGCATTTATTTTAGCAAGTTAAATCATTCAATAAAGAAAAATCTATTATGCATGTTGGATTTCATATTATCTGAAGAAAAATTGTAAATTTTGCATAAGGTATGTATATATGTGAACATATATTTATTCCGCATAAAACTTGTTCCCCCTGGAACAAAACTATGGATAACAAAAGTTCTTGGGAACAAACATTACATAACATTAATTCCACCTTCATTAGATATTTTCCTGGAACTAAAACATCATATGGTTTCACAATATTTGTTCCTTTAAAAAAAAGATTGTCATTTGAAATTTTGCACCTGATTAGATCTTAATTAATGTTCACCTCACATGACATTTACCTGTTCATGTAGTACATGTACATACAAAGAATGGAGTCAGAGGAATACATTTTTTTTTACATATTTAAACGATGGCTCTTATTAAGGTACGAATATACATTTTTAATATTTTATTACTGTAAGCTCCACTGTGAATAACTAAACTAAATGGTTCATTAGTCTGTACCAATTTAGAAAGTTTAGCTTATACATTAGTCACAGTGTAGATACTATTCTGTACGATATCCGGAAGTCTCGATTTTGGAAGCGAGGATTTCCAACTGGCTAACAGAACGGTTTTGTTTCAGTGCTTTTTCTCATCATTTGTTTACTCCTATATCTATAAAGTGCTTTGCACATCTTCAATGTATGTATAGCATCATAAATATGAGTAACTGTAACAAAAACATGCATTAGAATATAAAATATATGTGTGCATCACACCAACTTCATAGAAAAAAGTGAAATCGATGGACAATTTTGCTCTCGTAGTACAAAGCAAATAATCTTTTATTGCAAATATTTGAATCAGTTTACAGTTAAATATATACTGCTTCAATATTCTTACCGTATTTAAGTAGAATATTCGTATTTCAAATAAAAAATATGTTTTCCTTGAGGATCCCAAAATAAATTACTGTACGATCAGTCTAAAACTGACTGTATTCTAGAAGCGATTTCAGATTTTTTGTCTGTATGACCAGTCGTGATTTTGAAGAGAGAAAAAAAACGGCAATTTGAAGGTATATACGTGTCTATGTGATATTATGACATATATAGACAGATTGTTATTAAGAAAACAATACTTTATGTATTCTTGGACCTTTTATTTGTAAAGATTGTGCAGCTACAAGAACTGTCAGATGTACGCCATTCAGTGTTTATCTTGGGACAAGCTGGAGTTGGTAAAAGTATGGTATGGCAATCCCTCTACAAGACCTATAAGAATAGGGGACAGAAACCAGTGTCAATAGATCTTGATCCTAAGGCTGTCACAAATGATGAATTGTTTGGTGTTATCAACTCTGCAACCAGAGAATGGAAAGATGGTGGGTAAAATTCTAAGATATGTGATAGTGCAATTGGGGCATATATGTGTACTATATATGGAAACATTCTTGTTTAATGGGAAAATGGTGGGCTATCCAATTGAAATAAAGCAAAATTACAGTGTGTTCCCAAATTATTCAGTTAACATGGTGTTATGATAGTGTTAAAATCCTACATTCCCAGGTTATAGTTTTGGTTAAGGTAGTTTACCTTATAGTTGTGGTGACATCAACTTGTACCTAAGTACACATGTTCATTATATATGATGTGTAGTTTTAAGCAGAATGCAAAATTAAGGTTTTGATAATGATTTCACAGTTCACTGAACGAAAAAAATTGTAGTGCAATTGAGGCTGGTGTCCTATGGTAAAAAGTAAAATCACAAAAATACTGAACTTAAAGGAAAATCAATTCGGAAAGTCCATAATCACATGGCAAAATCAAATAACAAAATGTATCAAAAACGAATGGACAAGAACTGTCATATGTCATATTACTGTTTTCCTCTATCTTTTCTACAAGTTGATGATCCTGACAACCTATTCAAAGTAGTAATTCTCATCAAAGTTGTGTTTTCAGTTTGTTTTCCCTTATCTAATCTTTAGATATGATGTTCGGTATGGTGCAATGAGACATTAACCAAACAACTTAATAATACTTCACTAAAAAAAAACATTTACACCTCACCATTTAATGTTGAACAACCAACAAGTATCATTACTGCATGTGCTGGTATGTCAAGTTCTGAACTAGGTCTAGATGAGATATGAAGTTGTACATCATTTACATGTATGTGTTACTTGACCTTCACGTGTTAATGGTCAACATACTGTATATATAGTTATTTAAATACTTAAAAGCATGACATCTCTCCTTGTCCGCTCTGGATGATTTGAAATTCTGTTAGAATAAACATTTAGATGAAAAAAATATTTGGAATAAACATTTTGTTAGATAGCATCATGTAGTGTTTGTTTCAATCATACATTTTTTTCTTAGGTTTGTTTTCTGCCATAATGAGGGATCAGGCTGAAATGACAACAGATAATCCAAAGTGGATAGTTCTGGATGGAGATGTGGATCCTATGTGGATTGAATCCTTGAATACTGTAATGGATGATAACAAAGTGTTGACACTGGCCAGTAATGAGAGAATTCCATTAACAGATAGTATGAGGTTGTTGTTTGAAGTCAGTCATCTGAAAACTGCTAACCCATCAACTGTGTCTAGAGCTGGTGTCCTATTTATTAACCCTGCAGATGTTGGGTGGAATCCGTAAGTAATTGTAAGAGAGCTGTGTTGTGTAGTGGTTAGGGCATCGGACTACTAATACAAAGGTTCCTGGTTTCGATTCCTGTTCCGGGATGAAAATTTCAGGGACTGAATTTTCGGCTCTCCCTTGACACCATTTGCAAGTATGGTCTTGAGGAAACTATAATAGTCCGTCGGAAGGGGACGATAAATGACTGACCCGTGTTAAGAGAGAGCCATATCTCTTGCACATTAAAGACACCTTTGTAGATTTCGAAAAAGAGCAGGCTAATGCCGCTACAAGGCAGCACTCGCACCCGCATAGTGGAAAGGGATTAATATAAGTTGCAAAACTTGTTTCCCAATCCACTATAAATAAATATGTTTAAACTAATTGTATGCAGTTTATTCAGAATTTTTGTGATGGTTTTGCAACAGGGTGGGTTTTGAAAAAAAACCTAAATTTTGATAGCATTATTTGTACACAGTTTTATTTTATTTTTATTTTTTTGATTGAAACTCCTGCATTAAAAATTGATTGACATTTGTTAAATTTGTTTCAAAACTTCAATTTACAGACTTTTATATATTTTATATTCTATTCTTTTATAATTTTCCTATTATGAATTTTATTATTGAATAGATATGTCCAAAGTTGGATAGATACCAGAAAGATACAGTCTGAAAAAGCCAACCTAAGCATTCTGTTTGACAAGTATGTCCCCACCTGTTTGGAAACACTTCGTCATCGCTTCAAGAAGATTACACCTGTAGCTGATGTCAGCCATGTCCAGATGTTATGCTTCTTGTTAGAATGTCTCCTAACTGAGGAGAACATCCCACAAGATAGTCCTAAGGAACTGTATGAGCTCTATTTTGCATTTGCTTGTATTTGGGCTTTTGGAGGAGTTATGTTTCAAGATCAGGTAAACTTTGCTGTGTATATAAATTTCATTGAAAATTAGATTTTTCTATTTTGATATTTTGGAAGGACAGAAGAATTTATGAGAAGTGAAATGAAACTTGTCCATGTAGAGTTAAGATGAAGAATAGAAGTACAGGGTTTTTACAATGTCAAATGTCTTTTGCCAATAATCACAATGGACAATATTGAATTTTGATAAAAAATTAAATATATGGAATTTTGTCGACATTAGATTTTTACACTGACAGCAGCAATTGCAGGCAAGACACCTGATTTCCTGGCATGCACCTTTAGTGAATTTATGTCTTTTGATGTAAAGGAATGATTCAAAAGAAATTTACTGTAGAAAATTTTATTTATAACCTTTTGTCTATATTGGTGCATATACATACTTTTTATCTTACAACATTAGGATTTTCTGAGTTTACTTTTAAGAGGAAAAAAATCAGTCTCTTTAAATTTTTTCGCATTTTTTGATGCACAATAACTTAGTTGTATCCATTTCAACTGTTCAATTGAATAATAATGTGGTTTTTTTTTTACAGTTGGTAGATTACAGAATAGAGTTTTCTAAATGGTGGATAACAGAGTTTAAGACCGTCAAGTTCCCAGCTGGAGGAACAGTATTTGACTATTACATAGAGACTGAAACTAAGAAGTGTGAACCGTGGACTAAACGAGTCACCAAATTTGAACTGGATCCTGAAATTCCTCTTCAGGTAACTATAATAAATATAAGTTTTTTAAAAGAAATAAAAATTAAAAATGATAATAGATATAAGGTAGCTTAAAAAAAAAAAGATAATTATCAGAAGTTGATTTCATTTATATAAAATAAGATGTGATAGAGATATAACAGATTTCAAGTTCTAGAACATGATTGTTTTTATGGCCTGCCACTCTATTGGCAAAGCATTGAATGATAACCAAGTCAGGATTTGATACTAGGTGGGATACTCCTGAGAAATAGGAATTAAAGGACTTGGTTGTTATTTTATTATCATTACATTTTTTTTAATGATTTTTAGGGAAAGGGGCACTAACTAGGTGAGCACACCTAAATCTGCACCTGATTTAGGGGTCATCCATAATTGTCAACCATTTTCCAAAGTGTACAAAACGTACACTTGGGGGGAGGGGGTTAAAAAATCAACATTTTTACCGTACTCTTTTTTTTTTTGTTTCCGGAATTTATATCGTTTCCGTAGGGAAAGTCGATTTATAAAATCGAGAATTGGCTTTGGTGTGTTTCTCTTCTTATTTCTTCTTTATTATTTTCACTTGATGATATTGATTTCGATATCATAATTCTACTCAATCGGGATTGAACGATTACAAGATAAAATCATATGAAAACTAAATCTTTCAAAAATATGAACTAGTAAAATTATTTAAACAAAAAGTTTGCAAGCATTTCTCAGTACCCCTGATTGTCAATTTCACCTGCTTTATTATTGATCGATATCGTTTTACTCTGTTTAATAAACAAAATTGATGGAAACACTAACATGCTAAATTCTTTGAATAAAATTGAGAAAGGAAATGGTGAATATGTCAAAGCGACAACCACCCGACCATAGAGCAAACAACAGCCGAAGGCAACCAATGGGTCTTCAATGTAGCGAGAATTCCCGCACCCGTAGGTGTCCTTCAGCTGGCCCCTAAAATATGCATAATAGTACAGTGATAATGGACGTCATACTAAACTCCGAATTATACACAAGAAACTAAAATTTAAAATCATACAAGACTAACAAAGGCCAGAGGCTCCTGACTTGGGACAGGTGCAAAATTGCGGCGGGGTTAAACATGTTTATGAGATCTCAACCCTCCCCCTATACCTCTAGCCAATGTAGAAAAGTAAAAGAATAACAATACGCACATTAAAATTCAGTTCAAGAGAAGTCCGAGTCTGATGTCAAAAGATGTAACAAAAGAAAATAAATAAAATGACAATAATACATAAATAACAACAGACTACTAGCAGTTAACTGACATGCCAGCTCCAGACCTCAATTAAACTGATTGAAAGATTATGTCTTCATCATATGAATATCAGGTACAATCCCTCCCGTTAGGGGTTTAGTATCATACTATCATAAAATATATGAGAAGAACATAACCCGTGTCATGCCAACAACTGTTTTTTTAGAAGTAAATGTGTTTAGTTCCGATGCAAAGACCCTATCAGTGAATCAATGTTAAAGCCAAAATATGCAATCTTTAATGACCTGACAACAGTATCGTAACTATATCCCCTTTTAATAAGTCTATTTAAAGGTTTTGTTAGTTTCTGAGGAGAATACTGACATTTTTGTGCTTTATAAAGAATATTTCCATAAAATTTTGGATGTGAAATACCTGAACGTATAAGATGTCTGCATGTTGAGTTATATTTACGAATTATTTCCTTATACCGGTGATAAAATTTAGTAAATGTTTTGACCAGTTTGTGATATCGAAAACCCTGGTGTAATAATTTTTCAGTAATACATAAATTTCTCTCGCTAAAATCTAATACATTGTTACATACACGAGCGAATCGTACAAGTTGAGATATATAAACACCATAAGATGGTGACAAGGGAACGTCACCATCTAAAAATGGATAATTAACAATAGGAAATGAAAAATCATCTCTTTTATCATAAATTTTTGTATTAAGCTTCCCGTTTATGATATAGATATCAAGATCGAGGAAAGGGCAGTGGTCATTGTTATCATTAGCTTTATTTAAAGTAAGTTCTACAGGATAAATTTCTTTAGTATACATACTGAAGTCGTCATTATTTAGAGCCAATATATCATCCAAATATCTAAAAGTATTGTTAAATTTTTGTATCAAATGTTGTTTTGATGGGTCTTTGCTAATTTTAGTCATAAATTGTAACTCATAACAATACAAAAACAGGTCCGCAATAAGTGGTGCACAGTTAGTCCCCATTGGAATTCCAATAACTTGACGATATACGGAATCTCCAAAGCGAACAAAAATGTTATCAAGTAAAAATTCAAGTGCATAAATAGTATCAAAGCATGTCCAATTGACATAGTTCTTTTGTTTATTGCTACTAATGTTTTGATTTTGACAAGACGTCATTTTGTGAAAAGATTTTAAACTGGTCCTTCGATTAATTTCCTTGTAATGCATTCCAAAATAGTAAACCAGTAAACCGGAAGTAAACTGATTTTTTCTCAGTATAAGCCTCCTTAAATTAGAAGCACCTCCATATGAAGTTTAACCTTAACTTAATATCCAATATATGTACACGTTACAGTATATATACATATATACATAAACGATAATAGTGCCATGAATGGCATATTTACAGGGACCTTTTAAATAGAAGTACAGGCGGGAAAATTAAAAACTCAAAATGTTTTAAAACATTACACTTTTATTGATTACTGTCTTGAGCTCTGATTCCATCAACAACTGTCAGTCCATACTTTACAAATGCAATATAACCATGCATTTCCCTTTCTTTGATTCTTAGCATAATTTATGTGCCCTTTTGATAATCTTTTGCATGCTCTAGGTGCCCTTTTTTATTGGAGTTACCATTCCCACTGTGTGATAGGGGAAACACTTATCTTTGTACTCTTTATTCTGACAAAACACAAGCATCATAGATGTCATCAAATAAAACAGTCAGACATGTTTTAGTTTTTTTTCAATGCAAATTTCTATATTAAACTAAAATATAATAGACAGGATCTTCTTTTTATTAAGAATAACTGATTCTTCTCTTGAAATCTGAAAATGGTTGATGTACACTTTTTGAGGGAGGGTGGGGGGGTCTGAAAAAGTGTACGTTTTGTACACTTTGGAAAATGGTTGACAATTATGGAGGACCCCTTACCAATACAAAAATAATTGTCAACTCAAAATGAAAATGATATGTGACAATATATTTACAATTACAATAATAAATGTTTCTTTTATCAGGCTGCTCTTGTCCACACAGCAGAAACTACACGAATCAGGTATTTTGTGGACATGCTGATTGAAAGGAAACATCCCGTGATGTTAGTGGGTAATGCTGGAACAGGGAAGACGGTTCTGATGCAAGAGAAACTTCTTAGTCTGTCTGATGATTACATGATTGCTAATGTACCATTTAACTTCTATACCACGTCGGCCATGTTACAGAGAGTTTTAGAGAAACCGTTGGAGAAGAAGGCTGGAAGGAATTTCGGACCACCTGGAACTAGGAGGTTGATCTACTTTGTAGATGATATGAATATGCCAGAGGTTAGTCACTTAAATCTGATATCTATATTTTTGATTTCATTTCTTTGATGTGTTTGAGCTTTTGATTTTGCCATTTGATAAGAGACTTTCTGATTTAAATTTCCCTTTTAGTTGTTTTTTTATTTTTATTTTTATTTTATTCATCTTCAGACATAATGATTGATATGAAAAACATCAAGTTTATGTTATAAACTGATACTTCACATACCAATTGTTTTAGTAACCTTACCCTGTACTTTTAGGATGCTTATTTCTTTGTACCAAAGTGTTCTGTTAATGCTGGTTGTTTATGCAAATTATATTCTATGAAAAAAGAAACTATTTTTATTGACTTCCTAAAACTTAATCTGAGAGAAATGTCTCAGAGATCAAGTTACATACTAAGTATATTTTAATATTGAAAAAAAAATGTATACATCTTGGCTTATAAATTTAGTTTTGAGCATTCCTGATGAAGATGAATCCGGAAATGGTCTTCATATGTACCAAATTATAATAATTAATTTTCAATGTAGGAAATATAAAATTTCATTTTATTGTATACTTATTTTTCAGGTTGACAAATATTACACAGTACAGCCACATACACTGATAAGACAACACATAGATCATGGTCATTGGTATGATAGAACTAAGCTCTCTATGAAGGAGATACATAACACACAGTATGTGGCTTGTATGAATCCTACAGCTGGTAGCTTCACCATTGATTCAAGGTTACAGGTTAGTTAGATGCTTTTGCTTAGTTTTTAATGTTTTATTTCTTTATGGGAACTCAATATGAAAATAAGGCGATGTGGTTGATTGCCATTGAGAGAACTACCCACCAGAGACTTGAGTATAAAACTTTAAAAATCTATTGTACAGCCTTCAACAATTAGCAAAACCCATTTGTTCAATAAGTATTCGCAAGTATGCAGTGAGATTATACTAAATTATTCAGGAGATTATTTCCAACTACTTAGTACCAAAAATACCATGGATTCAATATAAATCGTAGTATAATAAATTTTGCAGATCTTGTTGTGATATAAGAAAAATCAAAATCATATTCAGGATCATTATGCATATGTGTGTGTAAACTTCTGAAGCATATGTGTGTGTAAACTTCTGAAGCATAGGTCATTCATTTCCATTTTGACATTTATATGTTATTGCTAATTTATAAATTTTTGATAATATGATTTTTCATGCTTTGAGTATTTATTTCAGAAATAAATGTTCAAAATACATAAATTTCATATGTAAATGTATTTGATAAATAATTTAAGTTTCAAGCATTATGTGATTTTGTTTTTTAGAGACATTTCTGTGTGTTTACGATGAACTTCCCAAATACAGAAGCTCTGACAACAATCTATACCAGTATACTGTCACAACATCTACAACAAAATCACTTTTCAAGTACAGTGCAGAGATTTGTCTCCCCTTTGATAGCAGCAGCTCTAGCTCTGCATGCCAGGGTTACCAGTACGTTTCTGCCAACAGCCATCAAGTTTCATTATATATTCAATCTCAGAGATCTTTCCAATATCTTCCAGGTAAGAATGGGATTGTGGGTAAAAATTCGTACATATGATATAAAATGAGGTGTAAGTAAAAAAAATTAACAAATGTATCATTATATCCTAGCTTTTTGTTTTACCTCTGTCTGTCTATCAGTCCTTCAGTCTGTCCTTCGTCTCATGAATATTTTTCATCACATCTTTTTCAGGAACTATTATAAAGATTTTTATGGCCCTGCAACAAAGTTGTCAGTGCCATATAGTTTTACCCTTGTCTGAAATTCTGTAATTCCGTCATTCCGTCATTCTGCAACAAACCATTATACAGAGTTTTTTTCTAAACGCCTTCAGATATTGGGCTGATTTTTGGTATGCGAGTTACTCATGATGAGTTACAGATCAAGTTTAAGTTTTGTTCCGCTCCATTAATTTTTGCCAAAATTAAGGGTTTACAACTTTGAAAATTGTTAAAAATCACAGTTATACAGACTTTTTTTCTATACGCCTCCATATTTTGAGCTGATTTTTGATATGTGAGACTACTATCGAGTTTGTGTCCACATGTGTTATTGAAATTGCAGATTTTTCAACTTTTTGAGATGGGGCCATTTGTGTCGCTTTGACACATCTTAGTTTAAATATGGTTTCAGGATTTATATTAGTCAGATATACCGTGTGAGTGTATTTTGAGATTCATTACTCAACAATTTCCTGTTTACCAAACACTTGTATGATTTTACACATGATATAGCCAAGTTGATAACTTTCTTCAAATTTTTCTCAGGAAAAACACTACGAGGATTTCTGAAAGATTGTTTAAAGGTTTATATAAGTCAGCTATACCATGTCATGCGTTTTCAGATTCATCACTCAACAACTTCTTGTTTACCAAACACTTGTATCATAATTATGCACCATTAAAATTAGCCACAAGCATGCATTACCCATTTGTATTCTTAGACAATCAAAACTGTAGTCACAATAGACACATTAACAGAAATAATATATTATGTAATATTATATATTTGCAGGGAGTGTTATTTGCCCAGTCAGAGTGTGCTAAGACTCAAACAGAACTTGTGAGACTTTGGTTACATGAGGCAGAACGTGTTTATAGAGACAAGTTAGTGGATGTCAAAGATATGGAAGCTTATGATAAACTACTGTCTGAACTACTCAAAAGACAGTTTGAGGTATGTTGTTGTAGCCTGGGTCATTGTGTTTAGAGACACTCTTTACAAAACATTTTACCACTATACTGTGGATTCATTTATTTTTTGGGTACTTATTTTCATGGATAAATGAATACTTGTATGTTCGTGGATATTTAATTTCATGTGTTTGTCGAGGCCTGCATACAAGCCTATGGAAAATTTGTCATTCGATAAACATTTTATTTTGTGGTTTACCTGTATTAAACAAAATTAGTATCCAACAAATAATAATGAATGCACAGTATTCTATCAAAGAAGTAAAGCATAGCATATATTTCTTTAAAATTTAATGACAAAAAGTTGTTAATAATTTACACAGAGATGTTTGTTGATTCTATGGAGACAAAAATAGTTTTCTTGTTTCTTGTGTTTTTCTGTCATTTCATTATGGGTGTTAATCTTCATGTTCTAATGACTGCTTTTATTTATTTTCAGGACATAGAAGAAAAAGATTTAGTGGTCAAACCACTGATTTACTGTCATTTTGCCCATCAGATTGGTGATACAAAATATAATTCTGTAGGCAGTTGGGAGAGCCTGAATAAAATTCTCACAGAAGCTTTAGACAGTTACAATGACTTTAATGCTGTTATGAATCTAGTTTTATTTGAAGATGCAATGGCTCATGTCGCTAGGATAAACAGAATCCTGGAAGCTCCTCGTGGAAATGCATTGCTGATAGGAGTTGGGGGAAGTGGGAAACAAAGCTTGTCACGATTGGCTGCTTCGATAAGTGGATTGGACGTGTTTCAAATTCAGCTAAAGAAGGGCTATGGAATAACTGATTTGAAAACAGACCTTGGAATGTTATATATCAAGACGGGCCTAAAGAATGCCAATATGATGTTTTTAATGACTGATGCCCAAGTGGCTGATGAGAAGTTCCTTGTTCTAATTAATGACCTTTTAGCATCTGGGGAAATTCCTGACTTGTTTCCAGATGATGAATTTGATAATGTAATAGCTAGCATTCGTAATGAAGTAAGAGCTACTGGGTTGGAAGACTCTAGAGATAACTGTTGGAAATATTTTATTGATAAAGTCAGAAGAACACTGAAGGTATAATAATAATAATAAATAGACAAACTTACATTTGTATGAAAATTCGTCATCCATTATTTAAAACCACACAAGTTCCTACAAATATTGCATAACAATTTGAAAAATTGACATCATGATTATAAAAAATATTGTTATGACTTTAGAAGGAAACGGATCTAAGGTTTTGTAGACAATTCAACTAAATACTTAAACCTATTATTGGATTTGTAATTTTTTTAGAACTTTTCACTGAAACTTCTTTAGATTTAATAAAAATGTATATTGTACTTGATATGTTTGATTGCTGTTAGGGAAATTCAGATGTAACATATTATGAAACCTAGATTATAATTTAAGCAAAGTTTCACAAGAATTATATGCTGTCACATTTATTTTTCAGGTAGTTCTATGTTTCTCACCTGTTGGTTCCACATTACGTGTCAGAAGTCGTAAGTTCCCAGCCATTACTAACTGTACTAGTATTGATGTTTTCCATGAATGGCCATTAGAGGCACTGAATTCTGTATCAGCTAGATTCTTGGAAGACATGGAATTGCTTTCTGTAAGTATTCTTTTTAGAAAATGTGGTCCCATTGAACATTTAGCAAACAACAATCATTCATCTCCTTGCATCATTAGTACTTTTGACCCATTTTTCCCAATGGACTTTTGCTATTAAGTCCTTTTAAATTCAAGTTTTAAGAAGAATACTGAAATGTGAATAGTTTGATTTTAAGTGGTGTGCCTCATGTATTTTTAGTTGTAAGCAATATATTTTATTCCTGGACTTTAAAATATGATTTATTGACTTAATACCATATAGCAGGGTGTAAATTTTTGCTTATTTAACCGGATAGAAAAAAATCGCCAATATAAATTCCTCCAATTAAAAGTGCATATGTAATGGTAATATAAAAGTTTTGAATCCGCCAAAATATTTTGTGTACCTTATTCAATGATAACCGGGAAATTTTTATTCAACCGAGAAAATCACCCACTATACGGTTTATTAAACAATATATTAAAGTTGAAAATATGCCACTATCCTGTAAGTTTCTTTCTAAAAATGGTATTGACAAATGTTTCATTTGGTAAACAATTTAATTTAAAATCTTCAGGATGACATGAGGGAATCTGTGTCAAAGTTCATGGGATATGTTCACCAGTCTGTGAACGAGACGAGTCAGCAGTATCTACAGAACGAGAGACGTTACAATTACACTACTCCCAAGAGTTTCCTGGAACAGATCAAACTCTATCAGAATTTACTGACCAAGAAGAACGATGAGCTACAGAAGAAAATCATTCGTCTTGAAAATGGTATTGAGAAGTTAAGAAGTACTGCTACACAGGTATAAATAGTACAAGGGTTATCTGAAAAAAGAAATAATTGGTTAATCTACAGGATGAGCACCTGATTTCACACTGGTTTTCATAAATAGGTCACGGTATGGCCTGCAGCAATGACTAAACCCATACATAAAAAGCCTTGAAATGACAAATGTAAAACAATTTAAATGAGACAACTAACAGCATAATTTATGTACAAAATAATACAAAAAACAATTATGAAAAACTGCCGAGGACGGACAACCACTGATTTACAGGTTCCTTAATTGGGACAGGCATGTACAGAATGTAATGGGATTATATATTTTTATATTCAGCTAAATGTGATAAAATATTTTTATATATGAATGTATATATTTAACATGAATACTTACTGTACATTCTCTTGTCACCAGGTTGATGATCTCAAGGCTAAACTAGCTGCTCAGGAGGTTGAACTTGGACAGAAAACGGATGAAACCAACAAATTATTAGCAGTAGTAGGCTCAGACACAGAAAGGGTATCAACAGAGAAAGCTATAGCTGATGAAGAGGAGAAGAAGGTTCAGAAAATCAACGAAGATGTCACGAAGAAACAACAGGATTGTCAAAGAGATCTGTCTAAAGCAGAACCTGCTTTAAAAGCTGCTGAGCAGGCATTGAATACTCTTAACAAGGTATTTTAAGGGTTTAATTAAAACTTTGAATACTGTTGATAAGGAATCCATAAGAGTTTTATTAAAATCTTGTTTAAACACATGTGTCTTTTTTCAAAACTGTCTTAAAGAAGTGAAGCAAACAAATTTTTTGATGGGTATTTAAGTCTAAAATGGGGGATCAAAACTGAGCAAAACTGATTACCTACGAGAAATATATAAGTATTTAGTGTTCACAAATAATACAAGATGGTCTTAAAGTATTGATTATCGGTGCTGAACTTGTGAATATTTAGATTTTATTGAATTTTCCCCGTTATTTTGTCTTTGTGTTTTTATGTTTATTTTGGTTGTATGGCTTTGGTGTGACACCTAATTTTCACATAAAATCATCATTTTAACTTTTAATAATGTTCATTTTAATGTTTTAACTACTGAAGCAATTTAAAGAAAAAATAAACATTGATTGTCGTATTAAATCCCCTTGCAACCAAAATTGTGCATTGAAGTTAAACTCTTGAATCCCCTGTTTTTCCCCTTTTAAAGTTTTCATTGAAAACAGTTTTAACAACAATTTTTTTCCCATTAATACTAACATATGTCTTATTTTCCTACAAGTTTTTGGCACCTGAATTTGCAAATTTTCACTATTCACCTCCACCAATTGAAAACACTAAAACAATTTGCCCTTGTCCCCTGCACTTGTGATGTCAGAATCAAATTAATTTAGAACTTTGATACTTCCCCAAAATTGATTGCTTAATAAAGGTTTGACTGTAGACATAATCACTACTGTGTAACATTAATTACATATATTTTTTTAGAATTAAGTATGTTCTTTTCTAAATACAGCAATCTTTCTGGTTATAAATATTTATGCCATGTAGACCAAGTTGTTGTTATATATATGTTTATATACCAATTTCAGGTCTTCTTTGTGGTCTGCATGTAAGCAATGTTGATTACTACATCAAAAAGCCGTCTTGAAAGCTTAATCATGTTACAGTGACTTGACTGCTAGTGTTGCTATCCAACTCATTCAAAATTCTGACCAAATTGTAATTTGTTTTATAAAATCAAACTGTTCAACTGGTCAAAATTTTGAACAAACTGTTCAGTCAAAATGTGAAAGTGCAAGGTGTTAAAATAAAATATACCTACTATCCTATGAGACTTTAACTCCACTTTAATGTTGTTGTGACATAATCAGTCTAATAGTTTGTATAGATATATTATAGTCATTTATGCGTTTACTTTTCTACATTGGCTAGAGGTATAGGGTGAGGGTTGAGATCTCATAAACATGATTAACCCCGCCGCATTTTTGCGCCTGTCCCAAGTCAGGAGCCTCTGGCCTTTGTTAGTCTTGCATTATTTTAATTTTAGTTTCTTGTGTACAATTTGGAAATTAGTATGGCGTTCATTATCACTGAACTAGTATATATTTGTTTAGGCCAACTGAGGGGCCTCCCGGTGCGGGAATTTCTCGCTACATTGTCGTGCGTCCATTCGCTTCAGGTTAAAGTTTTGGGTCAAGGTAGTTTTTGAAGAAGTTGAAGTCTAATCAACTTGAAACTTAGTACACATGTTCCCTATGATATGATCTTTCTAATTTTAATTCCAAATTAAAGTTTTGACCCCAATGTCATGGTCCACTGAACAAAGAAAATAATAGTGCGAGTGGGGCATTCGTGTACTTGGGACACATTCTTGTTTTTTGGAAAGTTTGCTATAGCTTGCTATAGCTACTTTCCATAGGTGTCGGCCTCAACTTCCAGTGAGACAGACTATCGCAATGTTCTGCTCCAAGATAATGTAGTACTAGTGTTCGAATTCTGGTTCTTGGATATTTTGAGTTGCTACTCTTTTGAAAAGATTACAGCTTGAATAAAAAAGGAATAAATGTTTACCGACAATTCAGATGAATTTAACTTCAGTTTGCAAATAAGTATCACAAAACTACTTTGCGGATCGGCCATTGGCTGAAGAAAATCAAAAGAAATCTACGCGAGGCAGCGTTTCATTCATGAATATTACATGAATGAACATTTTCCCGCACTATTTTTTACTATGTACGATATTTACAACTTTTTATTATTGAATAAGTAAAAGCCCGAGAATATCGAAAGAGTCCGGTATGCGAGAACAAGTTGATATTTGACCAAGTTGTCGGATAATTGACAAGTGATAATGGTTTGATTTATTTAACAATACACAGGTGATAGAATATAAAATAATCGATAATTATATGGCTTATCATTATGTCTCACGCCAAGAACATGTAAATAAGGTAAATACCGGCTTTAATAGAAAAGTGCATTGTTTTTGTCAAAACTGACATCGATCTGAAAGTTTTGATGCCAAACATCAGGAACATATATATTATTATGTTAGATCTGCTGTTCCCAGCAAACATCATTTGAAAACTTCTGTTATTTGAATACTAACTGTTTCACATTTCAATGTGGATATGAGGACCTTCACTTGTTCAGTATGCTCAAGTGCATCAAACTGACAACAGACATCAGAAAAAACGTTTTAATGACAATAAGTATCATAGCATCAGTACAATTTAAAAGCAACCGAGTCATCATCTACTTCTTAGAATATTATAGTTCATGTGTATCAAGACCGAGATCAAGCTAAAGACAAGTGCTGTAAAAAATGATTTAATAACATTTGTCATGGGCCATGTACATTGTACTAGCAAACTGACTTTCTTAGTGCTTAACAATGCAGTAGCGGATCCAGAACTTTTTATCCTCACACTTTATTCCTGGGGCAGTAAAATTCTTTAAGATTGACCTACATGTATAATTAACAATGTGTCGTCCTAAGACTGATGCAATGATTACTAGTATATCAAATAAATGATTCAAAACAAAAAAATCAAATAACATTGCCTCAATGGTGATTACACAGCAGAAACTAAAACCTGTTGTAGGGTTATAAGCACCTCAGATCAACATTGTATGAATCTAGTGTATATAAACTTTTTATTCCTGAGGTCATACTACTATTGTTATGCCCCCACCATAATGAGTTGTATCCTTGTTTTTTTCTATAAGTATGTACGTCCCTTACTTGTACGTACATCCATACATCCCAAACTTAATTTCTGTTTTCTTTCTTTAGTTTGCCTGAACCAAATTTTATGAAACTTATACGTAATGCTTATAACCACAAAACACAAGTCAAGCTTGAATTTTGTTGGCGTCACTTTTACCATTCTAGGTGTAAAGGGGTAAAATTTTCAGTATACCCTATCAAGTATATATACCCTTATATATAAGTTTGACTTGTAGCTTTCTTCGGTTATACATTTATCAGGTGAAATTAAAACGGTCTTAAGATTTAGAAGTATAAACAAGAATGTGTCCATAGTACACGCATGCCCCATCTGCACTATCATTTTCTATGTTTAGTGGACCGTGAAAATGGAGTAAAAACTGTAATTTGACATTTAATTTAGAAAGATTAAATCATAGGGAACATCTGTAATACTAAAATAACGAGGTCCAATTTGTCAGCAGTAATTAATATTACCAATAATTGATAAGATCCAGGTTGACGGATTCAAACAGAAAGATTTTGAAAGCAGAGAAAACTGTGCATCTTATATACTGCATGACTTTATCAGATGACAATCCTAATACTAAAATAAGGCTTACGCATAGTTATATACTTTAATTCAGTCACAGACCCAAGATATCACGGGTGTGTTCTAGTGTGTACTAAGTTTTGAATTGATTGGACTTCAACTTCATCAAAAACTACCTCGACCAAGAAACTTTAACCTGAATGGGACAGACAGATGAATGGACGGACAGACGAACGGACGCACAGACCAGAAAACATAATGCTCATAAATGGGGCCTAAAAACTGAATTTTGGAAATTGCTGGCAAGACAATAGTTTAGTTTGAAAAATCAAAACTGTGATTAAATACATATTTGAAATAATACACGTCTATAACCTACATGACCTATTTGAAATAATACACATATATAGTTGCAAACTTTCCAGAGGTGCTATCCAGCACTTTGATTTCTATGGTCATGTTGTTGTCTCTTTGACACATTCCCCATTTCCATTCTCAATTTTATTACCATGTAAAAGGTGAAATGTAATTTTGAATTGCTATAAAAATGTCCAAACTATGCTTTCAAATAATTTTTCTTTTGAAAGGTCTACTATATTCATAAGAATCGGACATCATATGAATTAAAACATCATATATTTATTAAAATATCTGTGAAATAACAATACTTTATTGATAAGTTTCCATGGGGAGATAACCTAAAACATTATTCTTTTGAATAAAGACTTTTTGAAAGTAAAAATGATTATCTCCCATGGAAACTTCCTACAAACATATTGTAATTTCACACATAGTTTACTGAATATGAAATGTTTTAATTCACATAATGTATGATTCTTGTGAATATAGAAGACTTTTTGAAAGAAAAACTATATGAAAAGTTAGTTTGGACATTTTTATAGCAAGTTTTTGGCACCTGAATTTGCAAAATTACATTTCACCTTTAGCATGAAAATGACTATAAAATATATTTTTATTAGCTCACCTGACCTGAAAGGTCAAGTGAGCTTTTCTCATCACTTGGTGTCCGTCATCCGGCGTCCGTTGTCAGTAAACTTTTACAAAAATCCTCTCCTCTGAAACTACTGGGCCAAATTTAACCAAACTTGGCCACAATCATCCTTGGGGTATCTAGTTTAAAAAATGTGTCCGATGACCTGGCCATCAAACCAAGATGGGCGCCATGGCTAAAAATAGAACACAGGAGTAAAATGCAGTTTTTGGCTTATAACTCAAATCCAAAGCATTTAGAGCAAATCTGACATGGGAGTAAAATTGATTATCAGGTCAAGATCTATCTGTCCTGAAATTTTCAGATGAATCGGACAACCCGTTGTTGGGTTGCTGCCCCTGAATTAAGGAAATTTTGCTGTTTTTGGTTATCTTGAATATTATTATAGATAGAGATAAACTGTAAACAGCAATAATGTTCAGCAATAGGTGGAGAGCAACACTAATAGTCAAGTCACTGTAATTGCAGGATTAAAAAAAAATGTACATCAATGAAAAATAAAAATCTTATTTGTACTCACTACAAAGTCAGAGAAAATCTCAGTGAGCCCAACATTTTGTCATGTTCCTAAAAGTCATACACATAAGTTATGTATTTCAGACTGTATACATTTTGCATCTATTTATAGAACAATTTAACAGAGCTGAAATCCTTCTCTTCTCCACCTCCTGCTGTTGTGAATGTAGTGGCAGCTGTAATGTGTCTGCTGGCTCCTGGTGGTAGAGTACCAAAAGACAAAAGCTGGAAAATGGCCAAAGCAACCATGATGAATAAAGTAAGTGATAGATAGAAAAAAGTAGAATAACCAAAATACTGAACTCCAAGGGAAATTCAATACAGAGAGTCCTTTTTAAAATGGCAAAATCAAAAATTCAAACACATATAACATGCCTAATGAATGGAAAACAACTGACATATCCTAACTTGGTTCTGACATTTCTTTATGTTAAAAATGGTGTGTTAAACCTGGTTTTTGTAGCTCTTCTGGCTTGTATGTCAACAGTCCAAAACTGTTGACGGCATTGTGATAGAAATAGCAACCTCAATTATATATTTGTGATAATGAGTCCAACCTAAATGTTACTATTGAGTTGGTTTCACAAAGGGTCAATATTGTTCCTAAAATTCCTTGAAAGATTAATTTACTATCGAAAACATTTAATAATAAAGTAGGTTATAGCGTTTTGACCAATAGAAAATCAACATGCTTCAACAATTAACTTTGATAATGATGATGCGTTGATAATGATATTCAATGTTTTTAGAGATGTTTTTTGTTCAAAATTGTGCTTATCATGTAGGTGCTATACAAAAGACAAGTTTATTGCATTGAAAAGGCTTTTTGTAATCCTGAATATGGTTTTTACTTTTATTCATATATCTATAATTAAACAAACATGCATATTGATAATATATTTAAAACTGATGAACATGAACAAAACTCATTTCTGCTTAATGTAATTTATATTATGTAGAAAAGAAGAAAAATATATTCAAATTCATGCTGATTGTTTTATTTTTATCAGATTGATCTCTTCTTGGAAAATTTAATCAATTATGACAAAGACCACGTCCACGAGAACTGTCAAAGGGCAGTAGAGCCATACTTGGTTGACCCAGAATTTGACCCTGACTTAGTTAAAGGGAAATCATTTGCTGCATCAGGGCTGTGTTCATGGGTTATAAATATCATGAGGTACTATAAAGTATACTGTGCTGTTGAACCAAAACGTATGGCGCTAGAGGGTGCCAATGCAGAGTTGTCTGCTGCAAAACACAAACTGAAGGCTATCACATCAAAAATAAATGACCTTGAAAGTGAACTTGGAACCCTGATGGGAGAATTTGAAGAGGCAACAGCTGAGAAGCTACGATGTCAACAGGAAGCTGATAGTACAACAAAAACAATCGAACTAGCCAATCGTTTGGTTAGTGGTTTGTCATCGGAAAATGTCAGATGGGCGGAGTCTATTGAAAACTTTAAAGAGCAAGAGAAAACATTGGTTGGTGATGTGTTGATGACTTCTGCATTCGTATCTTACTTGGGAGCTTTCACCAAACAATACCGGCAGGATCTGATAGAGAAATACTGGACCCCATTCTTGAAAGGACTGGCCCATCCTATTCCAGTTCTAGAGGGGCTTGATCCATTGAGTTTATTGACTGACGATGCCCAGATTGCATCTTGGAATAATGAAGGTCTACCAAGTGACAGGATGTCCACAGAAAATGCCACGATTTTGACCAACTGTGAAAGATGGCCCCTTATGATTGATCCACAGCTTCAAGGGGTTAAATGGATTAAAACCAAATACGGATCAGATTTGAAGGTCATACTTCTTGGACAGAAAGGTTATTTGGATGCATTAGAAAGGGCCATATCATCTGGTGATGTTGTCTTGCTGGAAAATATTGGAGAATCTGTGGACCCAGTACTTGATCCACTTCTTGGACGTAATACGATAAAGAAAGGTCGTGCCATCATGATTGGAGATAAAGAGGTTGAATACAGCATTGATTTCCGTTTGATTCTACAAACCAAGTTAGCTAATCCACACTACCAACCTGAGATGCAGGCACAGACAACTCTTATTAATTTTACTGTGACTAGAGATGGCTTGGAAGATCAATTGTTAGCAGACGTGGTTATCAAAGAGAGGCCAGATTTGGAGAAATTAAAATCAGATCTAACCAGACAACAGAATCAGTTCAAGATCTCTCTTAAAGAACTTGAAGATAATCTGCTAGCTAGATTATCAGCTGCTGAAGGTATGTAACAAAATATGCGTAAATCAGACTGTCTAAATTCTCTTTTGAATTGTATTGCATTTTATTTATAGCAAATATAGTCTCTTATAGCTTATTATTAAGAATGGGTTTTGCTTATTGTTGAAGGCCCAACTCTATGCTGACCTGTAGATGTTTATATCATTGTATTTTGGTGTTATGCAAGCAGAATGCATAGATAAAAGGCAAGAATTATGGAAGGAATAAAAACATGATACCATGTGTAAAGTAATACAAGAATAATCCAGAGAAGAAGCTTTTTAGTCTAAGTTATTTTTAATAAATTTGATACAAAATATGTCTATTGAGATCTTTTTTTTAGGTAATTTTCTTGGAGATTATGAATTAGTTGAAAACCTTGAGAAAACAAAGAGAACAGCCGCTGAGATAGAAGTTCAGGCTGAGCAATCTAAGAAAACAGAGATTGACATCAACACAGCCAGAGAATTATACAGGCCAGCAGCTACAAGAGCATCCCTCATGTACTTCATCCTTAATGATCTCAATACCATAAACCCAATGTATCAGTTCTCACTAAAGGTATGATAGCCAAGGAAGTGTCTGAGGTCCAAGATATATTCGATGTAATGTTGAAATCATGTTGAGGCCACATCTGTGTATCACATACTTGATGTGTGTCATGATTTAAATCCAAGGTCATGTGATATTCTGATCAATGTATTTAATGATGTGAAAGTTATGTATGTTTTAACTTGCTTGGATCTCAGTTATGCTTTAAAAGTTAGAGAAAATACCTGGATAAATAATTTTGACCTTAGGGTCAAATATGGGAACTTAAGCTCAGATCTTGGAAATGTATCGAAATTATGTCTTGGTCATGTATTTGTTCCATCTTATTTGATCCTATTTAAAAATACATATTTATACTCAGTTTTATTTTATATTATGAACCAGGGTCACACTGAAATTTTTTTGGTTGAATTTGACTAAAAGGCTTGGTAGTCCCACTCAGAGACTTCTTTTTCAAAATTTAAAATTTAGTATAAATTAAGATTAAGAGCAAGTTAAATGTTAATTTATTTAAGTATCCATTGGTAGATTACGCCAATTATAATGTTACTGTAAATTATGTTTTTTTTAAATTTTAGGCCTTCAAAGTGGTGTTTGAGAATGCTATTGACAGGTCTGACAAGTCCGATGACATTAAGACCAGAGTGCTGAATCTGATTGACTGTATCACCTTCTGTGTATTTATATATACAGCTAGAGGACTGTTTGAAAGGGACAAGATCACCTTTACAGCTCAAATGACATTCCAGGTAAGTTTGGTTTTTATGGTCCACTTAGGTTTTCCCGTCCGTCCATCTGTAGGTCCATCGGTCCCGCTTCAGGTTAAAGATTTTGGTCAAGGTAGTTTTTGATGAAGTTGAAGTCCAATCAGTTTGAAACTTACTACACATGTTCCTTATGATATGCCCTTTCTAACTTTAATGCTAATTTTTACCACAATTTCACGGTCCACTGAACATAGAAAAAGATAATGCAAGTGGGCACCAGTGTACTATAAACAAATTCTTGTTGATTTATATTTAGTAATTAAATAAGCAATGGCACAAGAATAGTTATGATTAGTGTGAGGAGCTGTGTTTGATGAAAATTCCTCTTTTCAGATAAAACTATTTACATGTAATAACATTTTTTTTGCCCTGATATTAAGATTCCTATCTTGATGCTTAGAATTCCTGTTTGTCAATGTAAATGCATGTGTTACCATGTGTTTCACCCTTTATAGTTAAGAACTGAAACTAAGCTTTGAACTTGCAGTGACAAGAATGTCAAGAATTATTTGTTTATGGGTCTAAAATTGTTTGAAATTTAATTAATTGTTGATACAAAACAAGTCAAAATGTTATATTCTTTTTCAGCGAAACATGTACTTATACACTGAGTACAATATTATTTGTTCATGATAACATTTTTATTTTGCAGATATTGTTGATGTCTAAAGAAATTGATCCCATCGAGTTAGATTTCCTGTTGAGGTTCCCATCACTACCAAATATAATCAGTCCTGTGGACTTCATGAATAATCACAGCTGGGGAGGAATCAAGGTCAGTCTTGATGTTAAATTTCACAAATAATAGATATATAATAGAAACATGACTTATTGAGACATATATGAAATAAAGGAAAACAGGTTCCATGCATAAAATTAGACTGCAATCAGTATGTTATGGTTAAATTACTGTGTAAAAATTAAACATAGCATGTATTTTCAAAATAAAAGTTCAGCTATGTTTTTATTGTTTAGGCTCTTGTGAATATGGAAGAATTCAGAAATTTAGATAGAGACATAGAAGGTTCTGCTAAGAGGTGGAAGAAGTTTGTGGAGAGTGAAGCTCCAGAGAAAGAGAAATTTCCACAGGAATGGAAGAACAAGAATTCATTACAGAAACTGTGTATGATGAGAGCCCTCAGACCTGACAGGATGACCTATGCTGTCAAGTAAGTTATCTTTGTTGTACTTAGCATTTTATTTGTTTAAGAGTGGAGGGTTTAAAGCAATCCCCTAGTTGTCTATATGACAATAGATTGGTTGTAACACTAGGTGCTTACTACTGCACCTCTATAACAAGAAATGATGTAATATTTGGTCAAAATGTTGAGTTAAACAGTGTTAGTGATTATTCGATCTTCCAGGCAGTCACCATATGTTTTAAGATATTTGAAATTTTATGATACAGCAAGGAATAGGAATTAATAAATGTCTTATAACGTAATTGGGTAAACTTTGCATGAAATTAAAAAGAATCAGAAAAAGTCGGAACATTTTGTTATTTCCATTTTAATTTCCTATGCTCTTTTATTCAGAGATTTTGTCCAGGAGAAACTAGGAACCAAGTATGTTGAGGGGAGGAGTGTAGAGTTTGCCAAATCGTACGAGGAGTCTGGACCAACCACACCTATGTTCTTCATCCTCTCTCCTGGGGTCAACCCTATAAAAGATGTAGAGGTCCATGGTAAAAAGATTGGATTCAGTGCTGACAATAAAAACTTCCACAATATATCCTTAGGTCAAGGTCAGGAAGTTGTTGCTGAGAGTGCCCTTGACCTTGCTGTAAAGGAAGGTCATTGGGTCATATTACAGGTTGGTACTAAAACTGACAATTGATATGAATAAATGGATGTGCTTAGTGGTAGACTTCAAAGCAACAATGACCTATATAATAACCAAAATAATTTAAACATTTAAAAGGCAACTTAAAATCTTTGGCATCGACAGGTTTCTTTACAATACATGTATGTCAAACTCTCACTTGTCAAAAGTCTGTAAAAGAGGTGAATACAATTATCAGAAATAATTAAAGATCTGCCATAAAAGCCTATTTAAAAAAAAAAAAAGATTACAAAAAAAGCAAAGATAAAGATGCTTTAAATCCAGCCATTAAGATATGTCTGTCATTTCTTAAGCTTCTTTCAGTAAATGTTTAAAATTTAATCAAATTGTTCAAAAAATAAGAGTATATAATTAAAATCTTTTTTCAACAGCACAGAAATTAAAATACAAAATTCAGAAAAAGACCAAAAGGGTAAAAACACTTTCTTTTAGAAGAATACAATATATGAATGAACTGTGCCTTGACATGCCATTACATAGCAGTACATATACATACATGTAATGCTATGTTCAGAAACATTGTTGCATTAGTAAAAGCACTTAGAAAAATTCAAAGTTTTAGTTGTGATTTTCATTCACAATTTTTAGCAAACACATTAATAAGATAACAAATACAATTATTCATAGAATATTCATTTGGTTGAGAGATGGTTACCAACATTAGAGAAGAAGTTAGAGAGTTACACAGATGAATGCCATGCTAGCTATAGAGTATATATCAGTGCTGAGCCTGCACCTACAGTACTATCACATATTATACCACAGGGTATACTGGAGATATCCATCAAAATCACCAATGAACCTCCCACTGGAATGGTGGCCAATCTTCACCAGGCTCTGGATAACTTTGATCAGGTATATTTAAATCAAAATCTTATTTAATGAATAATGTTGAAAAGTTGTTTGAAAATGATAAGTTTTCATGCAAAATGCAAATGAGATCATTCATTTATGAAATAAATTTTATGTTTGGGAGTAATATACACATGATACAGTTGGCAACTTTTCATTTTTTTTTAAGAAAAGAAGAATGAACTTAGTTAAAGTTTGAACATTGTAAATAAATATTGAACATTGTGATTTATTAAATGGACAGCAAAGCAAAGTTATAGTTACATCCTTTTTGTAAGTACCTGTACGTGATATAAGTAGACAATGTGTAAAAGATATGTCAGTACATGAACTTTGCTAAGTTGCTCAATTAAACAAAATGTTGGAAAATGTGTCAAAGAGTCACAATAAACAATACCAATTATACTGCAACTAAAGGGCATTTCAAAATTAATGCCTCTTCAGTGATAATTGAAGCAGAAATATTTGAAACATAAAACCTAATAGAAATGTTGGAATAGTTGATATGATTGTAAATGACCAGAAGTATTGCCAAACCCTGACACCAATTATTAAACAAGTAAATAACTGGAATATCTATGCTATTGTAACCCTTTGTGTTTGCTTTTGTTTTTATCAGGAGACCATGGAAATGTGTGCAAAAGAGAATGAATTCAAGAGCATTCTGTTCTCTTTATGTTACTTCCACGCTGTAGTTTCTGAGAGACGTAAGTTTGGTCCTCAGGGCTGGAACAGGAGTTATCCCTTCAACACAGGAGATTTAACTATAAGTGCTATGGTTTTGTACAACTATCTTGAGGCTAATACCAAAGTTCCTTGGGAGGACCTGAGGTACCTGTTTGGAGAGATCATGTATGGAGGTCATATCACAGATGACTGGGATAGGAGATTGGTCAAGACTTACTTGGAAGTTTATATGCATCCAGATATGGTAATGTTAAAATGCAACTTATTTTAGAGCATCTTTTGAAGTAAAATTTAATTTAAACCATCTTATTCCTGCTGTTACTTTATTTTACATAAAGCCTGTTCTATCCCTTTTCCAGGTAGTTTGATATTGCAATTTTCAGATTTACCTTAATAAGGAACGATCTCAGTTTTACATATATGCTACAATTTATTTTCCTATTCTTTTTAGCTCACCTGGCCCGAAGGGCCAAGTGAGCTTTTCCCATCACTTGGCGTCCGTCGTCCGTCGTCCGTCGTCCGTCGTCGTCGTCGTCGTCGTCGTCCGTCGTCGTTAACTTTTACAAAAATCTTCTCCTCTGAAACTACTGGACCAAATTAAACCAAACTTGGCCACAATCATCATTGGGGTATCTAGTTTAAAAAATGTGTGGCGTGACCCCGCCAACCAACCAAGATGGCCGCCATGGCTAAAAATAGAACATAGGGGTAAAATGCAGTTTTTGGCTTATAACTCAAAAACCAAAGCATTTAGAGCAAATCTGACATGGGGTAAAATTGTTTATCAGGTCTAGATCTATCTGCCCTCAAATTTTCAGATGAATCCGACAACCCATTGTTGGGTTGCTGCCCCTGAATTGGTAATTTTAGGGAATTTTTGCTGTTTTTGGTTATTATCTTGAATATTATTATAGATAGAGATAAACTGTAAACAGCAATAATGTTCAGCAAAGTAAGATTTACAAATAAGTCAACATGACCGAAATGGTCAGTTGACCCCTTTAGGAGTTATTGCCCTTTATAGTCAATTTTTAACCATTTTTCGTAAATCTTAGTAATCTTTTACAAAAATCTTCTTCTCTGAAACTACTGGTCCAAATTAAACCAAACTTGGCCACAATCATCATTGGGATAGATAGTTTAAAAAATGTGTGGCGTGACCCTGCCAACCAACCAAGATGGCCGCCACAGCTAAAAATAGAACATAGGGGTAAAATGCAGTTTTTGGCTTATAACTCAAAAACCAAAGCATTTAAAGCAAATCTGACATGGGGTAAAATTGTTTATCAGGTCAAGATCTATCTGCCCTGAAATTTTCAGATGAATCGAACAACCTGTTGTTGGGTTGCTGCCCCTGAATCGGTAATTTTAAGGAAATTTTGCTGTTTTTGGTTATTATCTTGAATATTAGTATAGATAGAGATAAACTGTAAACAGCAATAATGTTCAGCAAAGTAAGATTTACAAATAAGTTAACATGACTGAAATGGTCAGTTGACCCCTTTAGGAGTTATTGCCCTTTATAGTCAATTTTTAACCATTTTTCGTAAATCTAGTAATCTTTTACAAAAATCTTCTCCTCTGAAACTACTGGGCCAAGTTCATTATAGATAGAGATAATTGTAAGCAGCAAGAATGTTCAGTAAAGTAAGATTTACAAACACATCACCATCACCAAAACACAATTTTGTCATGAATCCATCTGCTTCCTTTGTTTAATATTCACATAGACCAAGGTGAGCGACACAGGCTCTTTAGAGCCTCTAGTTTTTCTTGCTAAAATAAGTTGGTTTAAAGTAGTTGTTATGAAAAAATTGGGTGGTTTATTATGTAATCATTGAGAATAAAACAAGTCTTCAACAAAAAACTGATTTCGCTTAAAGATGTAAAACTCTAAATATTTAAAGTAAAAAGGAGGGTGGGGATGTGGTCACAAATGATGATAGTCACAATGTATATTTATTTGTGTGGTACAAATGACTTAACTTTTATGTCACAAAATTGTCTGGTACATGTTATCACAAAATCTTTTTGTTACAATTAGTGATAGTTGTATTTAAATTCATATCTTAGAGAAAAATAAAACTTCTACAAGAAAAACAAACAATTATTGGCATTGTTTTGATTTGTAAAATTTCAAATGCGTATCTTTTTAATTTCTTCCAAATATGTAATTACTTTATTTCCATTTTTAGCTCACCTGGCCCGAGGGGCCAAGTGAGCTTTTCTCATCACTTGGCGTCCGTCGTCCGTCGTCCGTCGTCGTCCGTCGTCGTTAACTTTTACAAAAATCTTCTCCTCTGAAACTACTGGGCCAAATCAAACCAAACTTGGCCACAATCATCATTGGGGTATCTAGTTTAAAAAAATGTGTGGCGTGACCCGGTCAACCAACCAAGATGGCCGCCACCGCTAAAAATAGAACATAGGGGTAAAATGCAGTTTTTGGCTTATAACTCAAAAACCAAAGCATTTAGAGCAAATCTGACATGGGGTAAAAATGTTTATCAGGTCAAGATCTATCTGCCCTGAAATTTTCAGATGAATCGGTCAATCGGTTGTTGGGTTGCTGCCCCTGAATTGGTAATTTTGAGGAAATTTTGCTGTTTTTGGTTATTATCTTGAATATTATTATAGATAGAGATAAACTGTAAACAGCAATAATGTTCAGCAAAGTAAGATCTACAAATAAGTCAACATGACCAAAATGGTCAATTGACCCATTTAGGAGTTATTGCCCTTTATAGTCAATTTTTAACCATTTTTCGTTAATTAAAGTAATCTTTTACAAAAATCTTCTCCTCTGAAACTACTGGGCCAAATTAATCCAAACTTGGCCACAATCATCTTTGGGGTATCTAGTTTAAAAAATGTGTGGCGTGACCTGGTCAACCAACCAAGATGGCCGCCACAGCTAAAAATAGAACAAAGGGGTAAAATGCAGTTTTTGGCTTATAACTCAAAAACCAAAGCATTTTGAGGAAATCTGACATGGGGATAAAAATGTTTATCAGGTCGAGATCTATCTGCCCTGAAATTTTCAGATGAATCAGTCAATCGGTTGTTGGGTTGCTGCCCCTGAATTGGTATTTTGAGGAAATTTTGCTGTTTTTGGTTATTATCTTGAATATTATTATAGATAGAGATAAACTGTAAACAGCAATAATGTTCAGCAAAGTAAGATCTACAAATAAGTCAACATGATCAAAATGGTCAGTTGACCCGTTTAGGAGTTATTGCCCTTTATAGTCAATTTTTAACCATTTTTCGTAAATTAAAGTAATCTTTTACAAAAATCTTCTCCTCTGAAACTACTGATCCAAATTAATCCAAACTTGGCCACAATCATCTTTGGGGTATTTAGTTTAAAAAATGTGTGGCGTGACCTGGTCAACCAACCAAGATGGCCGCCACCGCTAAAAATAGAACATAGGGGTAAAATGCAGTTTTTGGCTTATAACTCAAAAACCAAAGCATTTTGAGGAAATCTGACATGGGATAAAAATGTTTATCAGGTCAAGATCTATCTGCCCTGAAATTTTCAGATGAATCGTTCAATCGGTTGTTGGGTTGCTGCCCCTGAATTGGTAATTTTGAGGAAATTTTGCTGTTTTTGGTTATTATCTTGAATATTATTATAGATAGAGATAAATTGTAAACAGCAATAATGTTCAGCAAAGTAAGATCTACAAATAAGTCAACATGACCAAAATGGTCAGTTGACCCCTTTAGGAGTTATTGCCCTTTATAGTCAATCTTTAACCATTTTTCATAAATCTAAGTATTCTTTTACAAAATCTCCACTGAAACTACTAGGCCACAATCATCTTTGGGGTATCTAGTTTGAAAAATGTGTCCGATGACCTGGCCATTCAACCAAGATGGCCGCCACGGCTAAAAATAGAACAGAGGGGTAAAATGCAGTTTTTGGCTTATAACTATGAAACCAAAGCATCTAGAGCAAATCTGACAAGAAGTTAAATTGTTAATCAAGTCAATATCTATCTGCCCTGAATTTTTCAGATGAATTGGACAACTGGTTGTTGGGTTGCTGCCCTCCAATTGGTAATTTTTAAAGAAATTTTGCCGTTTTTGGTTATCTTGAATACTATTATAGATAGCGATAAACTGTAAACAGCAATAATGTTCAGTAAAGTAAGAACTTCAAACACATCACCATCACCAAAATACAATTTTGTCATGAATCCATTTGTGTCCTTTGTTTAATATGCACATAGACCAAGGTGAGCGACACAGGCTCTTTAGAGCCTCTAGTTATTTATGTCATATTTAAGTAAAATGCTGTGGTTGAGTTAAATCAATGGAACCCTTCACATTTGTGTTGGTGTTCAGAATATTCATTAGGATTACTTTAACTTTACGTAATGACAGAAACTATAAATTAGAATAGAAGTGACTGATACAAATACTATGAACCTATTCGGTCACCATTTCCTAAACTAGGTAGAGCCAACATTTTTTTCTTTGTTTATATGAATTATATTTTTTTATAATTATTAGCTGGATGGAGAGCTCTATTTAGCCCCAGGCTTCCCCTTACCACCCAACTCCGACTACAAAGGATATCATAACTATGTTGATGAATGCCTCCCCACAGAGAGCCCCTATCTGTACGGTCTCCATCCTAATGCAGAGATAGAATTTCTGACAACAACATCAGAGAATCTGTTTAAAACTGTATTTGAGATGCAACCAAGAGATGTTGGGACTGCAGGGGCTACTGGTACAAGCAGGGAAGATAAGGTTTGTAGTACAAAAAAATGTAGAATCTAAACAATAATAACATTGAGGAACATTTTTTATCTTACCTCCTATACATTTCTAGGAATATGATTGGTTAAAAGCAATTGCTCTCACCCCACATGGAATTTACTGACCCCATATAAATTGTATCGCTCAATAGCACACTTTGTAACTAATACTGTGGATTCATTTATTTTCATGGGTATCAATTTTCATGAACTGCTGAAAACTTGCATATTCGTGGATATTTCATTTCGTGGTTTTGCCAGTCTCTGTATACGAAGCCTATTGAAAATATGATATTCCTTGAACATTTGAATTCGTGGTTCCCTTCTACCCACGAAATTCACGAAAATTGGTATCCAATGAATAATAATGAATCCACAATATTATTATTATACAAAGCCTTCAGCAATCAGTTAGTCAAATGTTCTGAACATCAATTATATTACAACTGGAATTTAAATAATAAATATCCATAAAACATTCACTTAATCTAATGTGCTATTTTGTTCTGGCATAATTTGTACTCTGAAAATTTTATGAAATTTTACGAACTTAATAAGGCATTGTGATAAGGCTTAAAACAAATCAGTGTGTTAAGTGTTTACAATGCCAAAGTTTAGTTTTTGATTTGTATAACCCAAGATGAAAAACATTTTTGTCTTCATTGAATCCAGTACCAGTACTATGCTTATTGTTTAACTTGAAGTTTGCCATTTGTATTAAATCTTTCAATGGACAAAGTGACAATTGGTTTTGATCAATTGTATCATGTATAATATGGATAGAATAATTTTGCAGTTACAACAACTAATATTTTGGTAAAAGGTTTATGTATGGTAAAGAAATCCTCATTATATTGCTAGGGCTAGAACTCAAAATGAGGGGTAATTAGGAATCCAAAACACACATATTTATATAAGGCTTTCTGTGAACTATATACATCAATTTTTCAAAGGAAACATCTTTGAAAAATTCTGTTTTTTTAAAGATGTGGTAAGCGTGTGTTATATGTATATCAAATTAAAAGTTACAGTTGATAATAAAATATTTTTATGATTTAGATCAAAGGAACTCTGGATGACATAATCGAGAAATTACCTGACGAATTTAACATGTTAGATTTGATGGGTAGAGTACCAGTGGAAGAAAGAACACCATATGTTGTTGTAGCCTTCCAGGAGTGTGAACGTATGAACAATCTATCAGCAGAGATCAGAAGATCATTAAAAGAACTAAATTTAGGATTGAAGGTATATATGTGCATTAAACAAATTGGAGAAGATGGTGTTAGAAATTACGCAACATTTTTGCAATGCATAAAAGGTGCTGATACCTGTAATTGGAACAAACACAAAAATTTGTGTTGGTTTCACAAAAAAACTTACGACTAAGATTGATCATAAGTCATGAACAATTCAGTGTACTAGAATTTACCTTGCTCTGCTATATGTTACTAGTTCAACTTGGTATATGACAGTAAAATCTGAGTTTTACATAAGCTAAGCATACTGGTGATACATTACAGATGTTTTCAATATTTACAGAACATAATTAAGTTCAAGTGTACTTCAAAAAGACTTTTAGATTGTCATTCCTATGTGGATCATTTTCCATCATAGTCCAAATTTTATACCAAGACATCTCTCCAGGCATAAGCAAAGTTTTTTTTTATATGTAGATGGAAAATCAGGACTTATAGGGTGGTATGATTGCCAATCACATGACCATTCACAAGAAATCAAACAAGTGGATGAAAGTAACTAAAGACAACAGTACAGCTTTTAATAATTTTATAATTATTCTGAAGCTTGAAGAAAATATTTCTAATCTTAAATTGATTTTCAGGGTGAACTGACCATTTCTGCTGATATGGAAGATCTTAGCAATTCCCTGTTTTTGGACCAAGTGCCATTTAGTTGGCATGGTAAGGCTTATCCATCATTATATGGTCTTGCTGCATGGTATGCAGATCTATTACAGAGAATCAAAGAGCTGGAGACCTGGTCCTCTGACTTTATTCTTCCTGCTGCAGTTTGGCTTGGTGGACTTTTCAATCCGCAGTCATTCTTAACCGCCATCATGCAGCAGATGGCAAGGAAGAACGAATGGCCATTAGACCGTATGACTCTGCAGTGTGATGTCACCAAAAAGAGCCGTGAAGATATGGCTGGACCACCAAGAGAAGGGGCATATGTCCATGGACTTTTTATGGAAGGTGCACGATGGGACATACAAACTGGGATGATTAATGAAGCCCGTTTGAAAGAGTTAGCTCCCCCTGTGCCAGTTATTTTCATTAGAGCAATTCCAGTAGACAGGATGGAGACAAGAAATATATATGAATGCCCAGTCTACAAAACTAAGACCAGAGGTCCAACATATGTCTGGACCTTCAACCTGAAGTCCAAAGAAAAGTCTAGTAAATGGATTCTTGGTGGAGTTGCTTTACTACTTCAAGTTTGAAATTGACTCTTTAACAGTATTCAAATATTAAATACTCTGAGGGTCTGGTCTTAGATTGCCTGTTTTGCATATTATTATTTTAGTTTGAAGTGGATTTTTATTAACAGTAGTTTTTATTGTATTTATATGAATTTTATTTTTTCATCTTGTTATTCATTAAGCATCTTGAAATATTTTAGATGCAGTTTGGTTTAATTTTAAATGTTTTATAAATGGAATAATTGTTTGAATAAAAGAATTAATGTTTGAAGATACACTTGATATCTTGAAATTTAAGATGGACACAGATCAGGGGTGATATCATCAAATTATAGAAAAAGAAATCTGATTTGATTTTGTCCTTAAGTACAATAGTCCAATAGACAACAGCAACAATACAAAACGACATCTGTAAAAAACTTTTAGCTATTTCTTTACAAGTAGAACCAAATACAATGAAAGTCTCAACTACATGTATGTACAGAAGCTACACAAAACACCTTACAAATTTTATTTATTTCATCTTCAAGCCATTGTTCCACTACTAAATTGTCTATTCGTCTTACTAGTACACTTGGTACAATCAAAAACCTGATAATAAATTGTTCAAATCAGGCCTTTGAAAATAGTGGAATTAATTACTTTTGAAGTGTCAAAAACTCAGAAGTACTTGATAAATTGCATGCATATATTGGTGATTTTGAATCCTTTTCAAAGTTTTGATTTTTGTCAAGCCTTCGACTTTAGTCGAAAAAGCGAGACTAAGTGATCCTACATTCCGTCGTCCACAAATATTCACTCTGTGGTTAAAATTTTTGAAATTTAATAACTTTCTTAAACTATACTGGATTTCTACCAAACTTGGACAGAAGCTTGTTTATGATGATAAGATAGTATCCAGAAGTAAATTTTGTAAAAATAAAATTCTATTTTTTCTGTATTTTATTTATAAATGGACTTAGTTTTTCTGCGGGGAAACATTACATTCACTCTGTGGTTAAAGTTTTTAAAATTTGAATATCTATACTGGATTTCTACCAAGCTTGGACAGAAGCTTGTTTATGATCAAAAGCTAGTAACTAGAAAGGAAATTTTGTTAATACTTGGTACCTGTGTATCTGTATTTTACTTATAAATGGACTTAGTTTTTCTTCCAGTTAACATTACATCCAGTCTGCAGTTAAAGTTTTTAAAACATTTATTAGATTCATAAACTATCCAGGATTTTTTACCAAACTTAGACAGAAGCTTCCTTCAATCCAAACATGGTATCAAGCAGAATATTTTTATTGATTTTTTCGCTCATTTTTGTTGATCCTGCAATTTACAGCAAAAGTAGGCGAGACACTGGGTTCCGCAGAACCCTTACAAATTTTTAAGTAGCAACAAACAAAAGAACTATGTCAATTGGACACGCTTTGATTCTATATCTATGCTTGAATTTTTACTTGATAAAATTTTTGTTCGCTTTGGAGATTCTGTATATCGTCAATTCCAATGGAGACTAACTGTGCACCACTTATTGTGGAATTGTTTTTGTATTGTTATGAATTACAATTTATGACTAAAATCAGCAAAGACCCATGGAAACAACATTTGATACAAAAATTTAACAATACTTTTAGATATTTGGATGATATATTGGCTCTCAATAACGACGACTTCAGTATGTAAACTAAAGAAATTTATCCTGTTTAAATTACTTTAAATAAAGCTAATACTAACAATGACCACTGCCCTTTCCTCGATCTTGATATCCATATCGTTAACGGGAAGCTTAATACAAAAATTTATGCTAAAAGAGATGATTTTTCATTTCCTATCATTAATTAACCATTTTTAGATAGTGACGTTCCCTTGTCACCATCTATCTTATGGTGTTTATATATCTCAACTTGTATGATTTGCTCGTGTATGTAACAATGTATTAGATTTTAGTGATAGAAATTTATGTATTACTGAAAAATTATTACACCAGGGTATTAGATATCACAAAATAGTCAAAACATTTACTAAATTTTATCATCTGTTTAAGGAAATAATTTGTAAATATAACCCAACATGCTTATACGTTCAGATATTTCACATCCAATCTATTATGGTAATATTCTTTACAAAGCACAAAAATGTCAGTATTCACCTCAAAAGTTAACAAAACCTTTAAACAGACTTATCAAGAAGGGATATATAGTTACAATACTGTTGTCAGGTCATTAAAGATTGTATAATTTGCTTTAATATTAATGCACTTATAGTGTCTTTGCATTGGAATTAAACACATTTATTATAAAACCAGTTGTTGGCATGACAAGGGTTATGTTCTTATATATTTCATGATGGTATGATACTAACAGGAGGGATTGTGCCTGATATTCATATTCATTTTAGTTTCTTGTGTATAATTCGGAGTTCAGTATGACGTCCATTATCACTGAACAAGTATACATATTTGTTTAGGGGCCAGCTGAAGGACGCCTCTGGGTGTGGGAGTTTCTCACTACATTGAAGACCCATTGGTGGGCTTCAGCTATTGTCTGCTCTATGGTTGGGTTGTTGTCTCTTTGACACATTCCCCATTTCCATTCTCAATTTTAAACATTCAGACAACCACTGTGGGACACATAAACATATCTGTTGAAATATGACAGGAAATAGTATATGACAAGGAAAAAACAGAGCTTTGAATTATCAGGCTATATAGGTATTTTCTTGGCTAAATACAGCTTTGCGAAAAATACATTACTGTGTGATATATTTTTATACTGCTAGTACATCAAATTCCTGTTAACTGAATTCTTATAGCTTGAGTATCATAAGTGAGGTGTAGCTCACAGTAACACTTGTTTTTTTTAGCTCACCTGGCCCAAAGAGCCAGGTGAGCTTTTCTCATCACTTGGCGTCTGTTGTCCGTTGTAGTTAACTTTTACAAAAATCTTCTCTGAAACTACTGGGCCAAATTTAACCAAACAATCATCATTTTGGGTATCTAGTTTAAAAAATGTGTCTAATGACCCGGTATACCAACCAAGATGGCCGTCATGGCTAAAAATAGTACACAGGGTAAAATGCAGTTCTTGGCTCATATCTCTGAACCAATGCATTTAGAGCAAATCTGACGGGTATAATTGTACATAAAGATCTTTCTGCCCTGAAATTTCCAGACCAATCAGGCAACCTGTTGTTGGGTTGCTGTCCCTGAATTGGTAATGTTTAAAACATTTTGCAGGAGCTTTTGGTTATTATCTTGAATATTATGATAGATAGAGATAAACTAAAAGCAGCAATAATTTTCAGCAAAGATCTACAAATTAGTAGAGGCATTGCCCTTTAGAGTCAATTTTTACCAATTTTCAGAAATTTGGTAAATTTTGGTAAATTTTTACAAAATATTTTCCACTGTTACTACTGGGCCAAGTTCATTACAAATAGAGATAATTGTAAGCAGCAAGAATGTTCAGTAAGGTAAGATCTACAAACACATCACCAAAACACAATTTTGTCAAGAATCCATATGTGTCCTTTGTTTAAAAAGAGGGACGAAAGATACCAGAGGGACAGTCAAACTCATAAATCGAAAATAAACTGACAACGCCATGGCCAAAAATGAAAAGGACAAACAGACAAAAAATAGCACACACGACGCAACACAGAAAAGTAAAGAATAAACACGAACCCCACCAAAAAATAGGGGTGATCTCAAGTGCTCCGGAAGGGTAAGCAGATCCTGCTTCACATGTGGCACCCGTCATGTTGATTATGAGATAACAAATCCGGTAAATACTCTAATTCGGTAGGTCACATTTATGAAAGGGAAGGGGATTGTAGTTACGACGTAAGGAACATATATCCGATATCATTTGTGAAACGGTTATTCCATAACGGTCAACCAACTCGTGATGGCGTCCGTAAAACTAACGAAGAGATGATTTCAACTTCACCATTTGGAACTCTTGATTTTATAGCTTCCTTGTGAACAACAACCCTCTATCAAGAAAATCATGATAAGAAATGCAAGCACGGGAATATCGTATCAATTGGGAGATGTATACACCGTATGCAGGTGCTTCTGGAATGTTACTACTTAGAAATGAAAAGTTCCCAATTGGAAAGTTGAAATCATCTCTTTTGTCGTGAACTTTTGTTTTAAATCGACCTCCACTGTCAATTTCTAGATGTAAGTGAAGACATGAGGCCGACTTAACTGTATCTGTTGTATCCTTTATCTCTAGTTCAATGGGATAGATGCGTTCGACATAGTCACCAAATTTTGAATTATTTAGTGAAAAAGCATCATCTATATAGCGGAAAGTAGAGTTAAAGGATATTGCTAACTTCTTATCTTTCTTCCTAAGAAGGTCCTGTATGAAGTCAGCCTCATTATAATAAAGAAACAAGTCGGCAAGAAGAGGGGCACACTTCGTTCCCATTGGAATGCCGATAGTCTGTTGAAAGACACGTCCTCCGAACGTAACAAATATGTTGTCAATCAAGAAATCAAGCATCTTGATAATGTCAGTTTCAGAGAATTTTTTGTTTGAATCGGAGTGATCCGTTACAAGTAGGATTTGTGAAACGGTTATTCCATAACGGTCAACCAACTCGTGATGGCGTCCGTAAAACTAACGAAGAGATGATTTCAACTTCACCATTTGGAACTCTTGATTTTATAGCTTCCTTGTGAACAACAACGCTCTATCAAGAAAATCATGATAAGAAATGCAAGCACGGGAATATCGTATCAATTGGGAGATGTATACACCGTATGCAGGTGCTTCTGGAATGTTACTACTTAGAAATGGAAAGTTCCCAATTGGAAAGTTGAAATCATCTCTTTTGTCGTGAACTTTTGTTTTAAATCGACCTCCACTGTCAATTTCTAGATGTAAGTGAAGACATGAGGCCGACTTAACTGTATCTGTTGTATCCTTTATCTCTAGTTCAATGGGATAGATGCGTTCGACATAGTCACCAAATTTTGAATTATTTAGTGAAAAAGCATCATCTATATAGCGGAAAGTAGAGTTAAAGGATATTGCTAACTTCTTATCTTTCTTCCTAAGAAGGTCCTGTATGAAGTCAGCCTCATTATAATAAAGAAACAAGTCGGCAAGAAGAGGGGCACACTTCGTTCCCATTGGAATGCCGATAGTCTGTTGAAAGACACGTCCTCCGAACGTAACAAATATGTTGTCAATCAAGAAATCAAGCATCTTGATAATGTCAGTTTCAGAGAATTTTTTGTTTGAATCGGAGTGATCCGTTACAAGTAGGATTTATTCCTTCCTAAGACAAGATCGATACTTGTATCTTCGTTGGCCATTCTTTTGTATGAAACTAAACAATACCCACTCTTTCAATTTGTCTTTTAGTTTGGAATGTGGAATACTTATATAAAGTGTAGAAAAGTCAAATGTTTTAATACTATTTACAAGATGAAAGAGAGATAGATTGTATGTACTCTTAAAGATCTTGTTACGTATCCACATCTGATTCACGCCACCTCTAGAATAGGCAGTTTCACAATAACTTTGAAGCCCGTCATAGATTGCTGATAAAATAGATGTTAATAATTTAGAAAAAGGTTTCGTGGAGCACTTGGAAGACCCAACAATATACCGTTGTTTGTAAGGACACTTATGCAGTTAAGATACCAATAGAGGGATGGAAGATCCAGTTTATCATCTTTGGTTGAAATTCCAAAGGAACATAGAACAGACCTATGATTATCAAGGATTTCCTCTTTGGTAAGTGTCGTGAGGGTATATGTTGGGTTTCGAAGTGAATTGTCAGTACCAAATTCGCTTATCAAGCAGTTAATGTAATGAGTTTTACACACAAAAACGTTGTTGATTGGGTCTTTATCTGCGGGGAAGACAACATATTTGTCATGGAGGTAGGATAGGGAAGTGTTAATATGCACATGTACATAGACCAAGGTGAGCGATACAGGCTCTTTGAAGCCTCCAGGTTTTTTGTCTTTGTGGGTATAGTTAAATGGTAAAATGGCAATATAGAATCTGTCAACTGAGAACAATCTATAGGATAAATTGTTCTATATAACGATCTTTGACGAATTATTGTTGTTAAAAAAACCTATAAAGGACAGATTGAACATAAGATCTACAAACGAGTCCTTATCGTTGAAATTTTCTATCGACTGATGACGGAGTTGATTGCCTCTTAATCAAATTGTAACACATTATTTCATTTTTTTTACCTTGACCTTATTTTCTCGTTACATTGCTCAGTATTATTGTTTTGTTTTGGTCTGTTTTTCTTAAACTATAAACAATAGGTCAACTATATATGTTGTATGGAAGGATTGTAAGCTGTACATGTCTGCCTGGCATGATTCAACTGATTAGTTTTCTTGGTTAAGACTTTTTCTTAGAAACTACATGCAATAGGTCAACTATATTTAATGTACTGAATGATTGCAAGGTGTGCATGTATTTCTTGTTTGGTTTATATGACCTTGACCTCATTTTCTAGGATCATATTAGTTGTAGTTCAGCTTTATACTAGTATTTAGGACTATCAACATAATATCAATGATAAGCAGAGAAGGCGCGACATTTCAGCGTGTGCACTCTTGTTTTTTTAAGTTAAAAATAATTTGGCAATTGAAATACGGTTTAACTTCGGGTATATAATTATGATTTTCATGCTAATTTTTTTTAAAGTTAACTGTTGATGAAATGTTGAAATAATCGATACTACAAGGGTTCTATTTCCCCCAGATGTTGATTGGCTTTGCCGTATTTGCATATCATTCTGAATTTTCAGTTATCACATCTTCAACTTTGCAATACTCAATTTGAATTTGCAACAGTTTGATTCGAGCGACTCCGATGAGTTTTATGTAGAGGAAACGATGGACGTTTCCCCAGGTATAGATTTGTATCGTATTTGGCACGTTTTTAAAATTTTCTGTTATGATTATAAAAAGAGATATGGTATGATTACATATGAAACGAACTATCCACTAAGTTTTATACAAACTTAATACAAGCTATTATAGGCAACCATACGGTCTTCAATAATGAGAAAACCGTAAAATAAGCTTCAAAAAGCCAATACATGAAAGTATGAAACAATTCAATTGAAAAAAGATATAGTCTAAGTTATAATACACCAAAACAAAAATGACAGACATGAAGCAACGACAACCACTGCACTATATGCTCCTGACGTAGGACAGGCACATTCATAATGTGGCGGAAACTTATTTTCTGGCATCCACATCCCCATCTCCACCCGCCTGTAAACTTTGACTGGTTTAACTACAATAAAAATCAGTGGGAAAATGTTTAATTCATGATAATTGTATATTATTACACACTACAGCTAGACTGATTTGAGAATTAAATCTACAGCAATTTAAAAAAAAAAAGAAAATCCAAAAGTCTAGATCAAAATTTCGTATTTAATATGTTTTTCATTAATACCGATAAATTCTTCATATTGTTCAACAGGTTCTATATATGTAAAAAGTAAATTAGTCCTCAGGAATTAAACATTCAACTTCCTTTTTCATTTTTTGGTGGTAAACTAAATTACCAATGTCAATATTTTTTATTACATCTGAATAGTTTCTGTTTGCAGAGAACTAGCTTGTACTGATAGGCGGCAGACCGTAGACATCCGGTTTTACTGACAGGGTTGGGTTAACCATATTCAAACTAGCAATGCTATGGCGTTTAGTAAGCTTTTGTCTATTTGTCCTCCTGAAACATGTGAAAAATATTACATTCAATGCAAGTCATTTCCACTATCTTTTTAATATTTATATTGCTTGCATTTATATTGCCTTATGATTTTCGACATAATGATTTTCATTATGACAATAACTTTATCATTCATGTAAATATTACTTTTTTATACATTGACGATTCTTTCTATTTCTGTGTCCCTTTGAAGTTTAAAAAAAAAGATCTGCTTTTTTGTATTTAATAATTCCCTTTTATTTTCAATTTAACCAGCAGTTTGCACTTCAAATTCCTTTATATTTCTTTTAATTAGACTATAACAAATCTTAAATGACGGCAAAGAGGAATTAACCTATTTTTGGTCGCAAGTATATTTAACTTCTACACTGGTACATGTATTGTGTTGATAAACGGTTCGCTAATTTAAACATTTAACTAAGAATGTGTTGTCGGAATAATTACAAAGATAATGATGCAGGCGGTAATATGGCAAGTTAACACAAACCTGACATATTTTCTGTATTTAAACAATGCAATTGACGTCAGTAGAGTTGTAACAACTAGTAAAGTTACAGCTATTACTGGAATGATGATTGTTGTGAAGTCTGAAACAAAACAAACAATCAATCGTAAAAAGTATTCTAACAAAATGTATTGAACTATTTACTTATACACTGTATTTGATTTTGGAATACCAAACTATTTGAATTTTGCAAATATTGAAAATCATCATTATGTTCTCTAAGATATACTTGTTGAACATGGTCTTCATGGTTCTATTTCATAAAGGCAACATTAGTATACCGCTGTTCAAAAGTCATAAATCGATTGAGAGAAAACAAAACCAGATTACAAACTAAAACCGAGGAAAACACCAATTCAAATATTCTTTGTGATTTTTTCCTTCTATCCTGAATAAGTTATCGCTATATAGCCCTCCCTAGCTAACTTGCAGATGTCTAATAGTAATTGTGACAAGACTTATTTAAATAACATGTTGTCATGTTCCAAAAGGGACTTCTTAAACTGTTACTTTTATGCACCAAACTAAACAGACTATTTGATTTTGCTCAAAATAAACTTGTAAAATTTACCAGAATTATCTTCCTCGTCTTTTTCTTTAACATCATGTGAATTCGACACATTTGACGAGCCATTTGCTGTTCCAGTAAACATAGTTGTGATAGAAGTTGTAGTAGAGGCAGAACTTGTAGTAGGGGCAGAACTTGTAGTAGAGGCAGAACTTGTAGTAGAGGCAAAACTTGTAGTAGAGGCAGAACTTGTAGTAGAGTCAGAACTTGTAGTAGAGTCAAAACTTGTAGTAGAGGCAGAACTTGTAGTAGAGTCAGAACTTGTAGTAGAGGCAGAACTTGTAGTAGGGGCAGAACTTGTAGTAGAGGCAAAACTTGTAGTAGAGGCAGAACTTGTAGTAGAGTCAGAACTTGTAGTAGAGGCAGAACTTGTAGTAGGGGCAGAACTTGTAGTAGAGGCAAAACTTGTAGTAGAGGCAGAACTTGTAGTAGAGTCACAACTTGTAGTAGAGGCATAACTTGTAGTAGGGGCAGAACTTGTAGTAGAGTCAAAACTTGTAGTAGAGGCAGAACTTGTAGTAGAGTCAGAACTTGTAGTAGAGGCATAACTTGTAGTAGAGGCAGAACTTGTAGTAGAGGCATAACTTGTAGTAGAGGCAGAACTTGTAGTAGAGGCATAACTTGTAGTAGAGGCAGAACTTGTAGTAGATGTACTCGCACTTGATGATGTAGATGAATTAATTGCGGTGCTGTTTTCTAAAATGATAGTTAAATGTAATCTTAAATAAACTTTAGAGAAATTGATAAAACCAGAAAAAAATATTGTAAGAAAACACTTTTGAATGTTTGTCACTTTTTAGAGGTGATCATATACATATAAATCACATCTGGAATGAAACAAAACTTTTATAAACTATTTGTTTATTCGCTTAAATATCATTATATAAATATCATCTTACTATTTTATAAACAAAGTACAAACAGGGCATAACGATAGAGATATTGTGCATCAAATGATCTATTCGAATAGAATAGTTCACGAATAGAAGTTTATTGAATTAGGGTTCACCAAAGCATCTAATTTGATCATAAAGTCAAATATTTTTTTTTATCCATAATCGATCATAATCATATCATTAGCGTTTACTTTTATAGGCTATGTCAACCCACAACAAAAACAATTGACAGACACATTGATAATCATGGTTTTGCTTGTGAACTCAAGTTGAATAACTGTACGGTTCTCTCTTTGCAATGTACTATTTTGATATAACTGACTTTGACTCTAGATTATATTTTTTGCGAAAGGTTGCCTTCTCAGCTTTAGGACATCTTAGTACTCGGTCAAGTAAGGGCAACTTACACGAGTAAAATTAAGCATACAATCGAAACAATATGAGGGATTTATTTTCTAAATATGGAGTAATATGAAAAAAAGGATATTCCGCTAAGCCTTATTTGCCACTTACCGGAACAATCAGTTACATTTCTGGAAGCTGTATACAATGTAGTATACCCATTTGGACAATCTTCACATTTTTGCTGTCCAGTCTCATTCTGGTAGGTTCTGACAGGACACAATATACAAAATCCGTCACTCCAGTATGTGCCAGTTGGACATGCAACTTAATTAAAGATTTACATATTTCTATTCAGAACCGATAATTAGATAACTGCCTCATCAAAGTACCTTTTATTGTTGCCAATCCCGACGACTCATAAAGCGATAATTATTTGTTTTCTAAGAAATAATTTATTACTGTTGTTTACGGTTGTTTTACTTGTTTAACTTGTTTGATATACTTCACTGAGTTCCTTGTTAACAGAAAACCTAATGACCCAGTGCAAAATTAATCATAAACTTGTATTATCGCTATATATATGTTTATGATATTCAGATATTAATTAGTTATTTTATGGCACTTGAATTCTTATGATAAAGATATGTTTCCCTAAATTGCTACTGAACTTGATATAATATGTGTATGACATGTTATAAGCAGGTAACATTTAGACATTACTATTTTTTGTCTTGTTCGAGAAAAATAAATACAATAGTTATTAACTTTTAGCAACTACTGGACCGATGATATAGAAGTTTTGTCCCCGGAGGTATTGCCATTACAGTAGTCAGCACTCATGTGTTTACATGAAATATAACTATTATGTTATTTTTGAGTAAATCTATTGCCAAAAAAGGTTATAAACCAATCCAAATTCTAAAGTTTTACTTATCTTTTGTTTGAACATTAGACTTTTGATGCTCTTCTATGTCTTTGTATTGACTCGGTCTTATATTTTGTTTTTCAATTAAAATGCCACTGACGTGTTTTCGCCAGACGAAATGCATGGATGACATTTAAGCATGATATCTGTTTATCTTTCAACATTTGAGTCTCACACAACTGCAGTATACGTTATTAAGTTAAATATATTTTAAAGATTTGTTTTGTCACTTTCTTAGAATCCTGTATATACACGTAAGCGCTCTTACCACAAACTGCTTGATATTCTACTTTTCCTGGAGAACAGCTTACAGTAGACGTAAAGTTGATGTTCGAAAAATTTGTTGTATATATGTCACCATTGACATCTATAGTATAAAAGTCCGTGTTGTTGATCATTTGTTGTGCTGTTGTAACTTGGTTTGTGTATATATTGATTAGCTCAGCTAGTTCCTGTGAAACTGAAAATAGAAATTCAAATTGACGTTTATACCATTTAAGACTAATTAAGTTTCACATTAAATAAAAAACCTCTTCTTATTGTAGTAACAAAGTAAGAATTAAAAGTCGATTACAATTTAAGTCAAAAAACCCAAATTGCACTCTACAACGAAAAAAGAAGTTTTTTTATGATTTGACATTATATCCGAGGTATACATGTCTTTTGACGTAGGTAAATGTATCAAAATGTGCATTAAACGTTCACAATAGGTATCAACAGATGAAGCATTCCCTGAAAAAAAATCTATGGAACATCACCATGAGACGTTCTAAAATTGTCATCTGTTGAAAATGAACAAATCAAATATGTTACAAAGATCCATTTCTTAAAACATGAATAGTAAGTTTGGACTAATGCCAAATTGTTGTAAATAATTGAAGAAATTAAACAAAACATCTTCTAAAACTAACTTCAGTAAAATCTATGCGTTACTCGTGAGATATATTATCAAATTCTGTTTCCAATCCATCAATGTTGAATGCATACCTATTTTTGATGCATAAAAGGCTTCCATATCCAAATTATTACTTTCAGAAAGCGTCGAAGTGAAAGTAACAATAACTTCAAGTTCTGATGTAGATCTTCGTCTTCTGCCAAGGCCACCATCACAGCTATTTGTATCTACAGATACTTGACATGTTGCACTTTCAACGCACTGTAGACTTTGTACTCGAGATGTCATCTCATTCTTTATTTCATCTTCATTTGTGCATGCAGAGGAGTCATATTTGATTGCATACTTGGTTTGGAGATGTATTGGAAGACCAATTGCTGTTCAGAATGTAATAAGAAATGCATTATCATTGATTTCTGAGAGAGTTCAATAACTTACAAAATAAACTAAAATATTATTCACGCTCAAACGATGAACACAATTGAAATAATTACACAGTAAATTTTGGAATAAGGTTTGTTTAAATAGTTAAAAAAATGTAAAAAGTATCTGAAAAGAGGGGTTTGTTTGCATTTCATAGAGTCTTGTAACCATATTATTTTACGTGAATTGTATTTAAAAAAAAATTTGAAACATGCCGACGCGATTATGTTATACTTGGCTCTTTAAAAGAAACCCGCTTGAAGCTTATCGGTAAAAAATATCACTGCGACATTGGCAAGAAACAACGGATAACTATGACAAAAACATTAGGTTTACTGTATTTATTTTATGTCAATTCAAGCGTCTAAATAATCAAAATTTTGATATCGATTATGTCAATATAAAATGTTTTCCAAAAGTATGTCCTGGCTTTATGTTCAACGTATACCTTCCATGTACAACACATTTAATTTAAACACAATTACATACTATTGAGTAAAATAGTTGAAAAATTGTTGAAGGCATTACGGTGACCTATAGCTGTTAATGTCTGTGCCATTTGGTCTCTTTTCGAGAGTTATCTCATTGGCACTCATACCACATCTACTCTTTTATATTAAAGGGTTGTTCTACGGCAATTTAATTTTAAAATTCCCTTTTAATACTATATTTATTGATTTAAATCAATGTCATATTGCGAAAAAGGTAGCAAAAATCACTCAATACTCACGAGCACAAGCTGGTGGCGTATCAGTCCACATGTAGTTGGTATTATTTCCACATTCATATACATCATTTGGTGGGTGGTCAGGTAAAAAAACATATCCATCTTTACATGTCACAGTGCATGATATATTCTGATTAATTATTGTACAATTAAACTCGTTCTTGAACTGTTGTATTTGATAGTATGGTTTACAAACTGCAAAAACGTAAAAAAAATCATTGTAAACAAAACAAAATGACAGAAGGCTAAAATCGGTATCAGTAATGACCCCCCAGTAATTGAATTACACGAAAAAGTCAAATGAGCGAAACGAGTGTTGAAATGACAAAAACATTAACGATAAGAAACTCGGTATAGATACCAAGATGATATTTTGCATACGCCAAACACGCGTTCCGTCTACAAAAGACCCAACAGTTGCGCTAAATTAAAAAAATAATAATAAGAGGCAAAGAAAGAACGAAATTAAAGAGCATTGAGGACGAAACATTACGAAAGTTTCATCTATATTTTGTTAAGCAGCTTTTGTAAGTGTAATAATCAAGAAGAAAAGTGGAGGGTTGTGCTCTTTAAGAATAAGGCTTGAAAATACTATCAAATGTACTGTCAAATACTATAGATTCATAATTTAAAGCTCAAATACTGTTGTTTGTGTAACTACAATTTTATTGTAAATAAAGGCAACAGTAGTTTACCGCTGTATAAAGCCTGTCATCAGGTTCTCACATCATCATGCCCGTTCTATGCTAATCAAAACACAGAATATTTATCAACATATTACCATGTTAAATAATAAAAAAGTAATACCTGGACATGGGTCAGTATTACAATTTCCAACTTCAGTGTCACTTCCAATGCAAAATTGTCCCTCTGGTTCAGGAGCGGGACTGTCACAAAATCTAACACGTGATCTAGTACCACCTTCACAGGACTTTGAACACTCAGACCATCCTAAATAGGTACTCCATCCACCATTGACTAAATTATGTTAATGTTATTAAATAATGTCAATTTGTATAATTAGGAAACATTACTGCGTAGAATATATCAAAATCAAGTTCAATAAAAATCAACTTCATAAATGAAAACAACACATTAATTTTATGCGTTCGAAATGCTATTTTTTGCAACAGTCGAAGATCTTAAAAAAACTTTTACAATATTCATACTGCTTTACTTTTACCTAGAAATCAATTTTCTTTAAAGCTATTACCTATTTCTTTTTGACAGAAAGGACCTTTATATCCAAATGCACATAAACAAGTATAATTTGTTTGCTGGCTCTCACACGTAGCTCCATTAGTACAGTTATTTCCTAAACAGAAGTCTGGTGGTGTCTGACAGTTACTACCTCTGTATCCACTTAAACAGGTACAATTATAACCATTTTTCTTGTTGTAGCAAATGTTGCCGTCTCCACACGGATTTGAAGTGCACTCGTTTATTTCTGAAATGCGATAATGATCTTGATTAAAATTTGAAAGAATCGTGTGCAGTAAGATGTAACAAGAAGCTTGATAGACGTTTTAGATATCTGCAGTGATTTTTCCCAACAATATTTAGTTTAATTCACTTCACATGATCACTAATTTATACAATAGACTTGTCATATAATTCATTATGTCTATAGTGTTTTATTACATGGGTAACATATGCGTCGAAACTTATCTAAATCAGGACATTTTACTCCCCCCCCCCTCATAACAGTTCTTTTAATTGTACTGTGTTAAGATTATTTGAAAAAATATAGATTAAAGAAGATGCGTTTTGTACTTCCTCGACAGCTAAATAACAAAATGACAGCAACATGACAATATACCATTGACGTGAACCATGTGTCTTTACAAAATGTTATACTGTAAATTGTTACAAGTCTTCAAAACTAGAGGCTGTGTCGCTCACCTTGGTCTATGTGCATTTTAAACCAAGGACAGCATTTTAAACCAAGGACACAGATGGATTCATAATCATTCATGACAAAATTGTGTTTTGGTGATGGTGATGTGTTTGTAGATCTTACTTTAATGAACATTCTTGCTGCCTACAATAACCTCTATCTATAATGAACTGGGCCCAGTAGTGACAGTGAAAAAAGTAAGTAAAAAATTACAAATTTTATTAGAATTGTTAAAAATTTACTATAAAGGTCAATAACTCCTTAGGAGGTCAACTGACCATTATGGTCATGTTGACTTATTTGTAAATCTTACTTTGCTGCACATTATTGCTTCGTACAGTTTATCTCTATCTATAATGATATATAAGATAATAACCAAAAACAGCAAAATTTCCTTAAAATTACCAATTTAGGGGCAGCAACCTAACAACGGGTTGTCCGATTCATCTAAAAATTTCAGGGCAGTTAGATCTTGACCTGATAAACAATTGTACGTCAGATTTGCTCTAAATGCTTTGAGATATAAGCCAAAAACTGCATTTTACCCCTGTGATTGTGGCCGTTAAAAATTGCCTATAAAAGCAATAACTCCTTAAGGGGTCAACTAACCATTTTGGTCATGTTTATTTGTAAATCCTATTTTGATGAACATTATTGCTGTTTAAAGTTTATCTCTATCTATAATAATATTCAAGATAATAACCAAAAACGGCAAAATTTCATTAAAATTACCAATGCAGGGACAGCAACCCAGCAACGGGATGTTCGATTCATCTGAAAATTTCAGGGTAGATAGACCTTGACCTGATAAACAATTCTACCCCAAGTCAAATTTGCATAAATGCTTTGGTTTTACCCCTTTGTTCTATTTTAGCCATGGTGGTCATCTTGGTAAGTCGGCTTGGTCACCGGACACAATTTTTAAACAATATACCCAAATGATGATTATTTTTGTAAAAGTTAACGACGACGGAGGACGACTGACGCCGGACGCAAAGTGATGAGAAAAGCTCAATTGGCCCTTTGAGCCAGGTGAGCTAAATAATATGGAAATGTGGCCAATTTTATTTTCAGTACAACTTACTATCACTGAATGTTTCAATTTTTTTTAACTTCGTTTAAAACATCATTTAGATAAACATGATAAATAATCCTACCAAAAACAAACCCACCCATCAGTCAACCTCGAAATAAAAACGAAAGTAGGCCAAATAAAGTAAAAAGCTGATGCGCATTGATGAACCAATATCCAGATGATTCAAAGTTTTGTAAACAGTTAATTTATTATTATGATCTTGGCAATGCTAATTCATTTCAACAAAAAAAAAGTGCTTACAACTGGCGATACCCTCGTCTCGTGGAAGATACCTTAACAAGAAGTGGCAGTTGAAATGTTTTTGTAATATTATTTGCAATATATGTTTTTATAATATTATTACCATCACATTGAGATTCCACTTGTTCAATGTCACTGTTTTCAATGGTCAGAAAATCTGCCATCGTGTATACTGCATCTGTTGTCACTGGTGTGCAAGTTCTAGTATAGATAGCTGGTGTGATATGCGTGTGCAGTACTAACCCTGACAAGTAAATTTCTAAAAAAGAAACAAAGATTACGTCGACATTTGAAACTCGTTAAAGTTCGGTTGAATTTTAAATAATTATAAAATCTAAGATTTACATTCAATGCGTATCACAATCTTATTTCTGTATATTTGGCTATTTTCATTTTTTACATCATATAATATTAGGCATTTTTAAATTAGTGAGTTCGTTTTTTTTATTAGAATTTCATGACTTTCAAAATTATTACTTGAAAGGGATTTAAACTTTGAACATTGTGAACGCACTCTGCAGTAAGGAGAGTCGGAAGAATCCAAAGGGGTGGTCTAACTAACTAACAATGCCATTGAAAAAAGACCAAATACGATAAAGGTATACAAAACAACACATCGGAAATTAAAGATATAACACGAAACTCACAGTGGTTGATTCGGATTAAGCAGATCCTGTATTGTTGTTTATGTAAGTACAAACCCGGTGATAAATCTTTTTCATATTTAAGAAGAAGAGGGTTATGTTTACGAAAAAATGGCAAATATTCGTTAATATAATCGGTCAAACGAAATCTGAAGAAAAACAAATTTCAGTCATCACTGAATATATATGCTATGTCATATTGAACATTGCAAATTGTGATGTCTTACTACTCTCTGAATTGTAATACACTTGAAAAGCTTATTGTTCCAAGTGTGTTCGAAGTGTACGGACTACACTATTGATACTTACTATGCGCTGAGGAAAATATTTCTAATTTATCTCCAATAGCCAAACTACCGTCAATACCACCAGAAAACACTTTGGTCAATACCATTTCGTCATTCACATGCACTTTCAGCTCAGTCTTTGACTGTGTCCAAGCAAAAACAATTTTGATCCAAGTCTTAGATTTGAATTCGTCAAGCGATTTTATGTCATTTTCTCTAAAACAAAGATATATTGAAATATGCATAATACAGTTCTGTTATCATAAACTTGATTCAAAAAGAGTATTTTAAGAAACGTTCTGATACTTAAAGTAATTCATTAATCAGGTATTTGTTAAGTACTTCAAATTTAAAGTGTTGGGAAATAACATAGGCAATAGTACCTTCACAAACCATTGTCATATATTTTTTTTTAATTCTGAGGATATCCTGAGTTTCATTAGTCTATTTTCTCTAAACTTTTTAATGTTCATCACTTACCCAGAATGAGAAACAGTCAAAGTTTTTCCAACAGCAAATGCGAATCCTTTTATTTTCATATTGATAAGTGAATCACAATTGTCAGGGCAAAATAACCAGAAGGTTAGGGCAAAATCATCCGAACTTGTTGTAACTGGACTAAAGCTGATTTGTGCATCTCCGGGAATCATGACATCAAAATCTGTAAGAGATGAATAACAAGAAAAAGAGAACAATGGTGAGCTATGTTGTTTTATTGGATAAAGACTTCAACGCGCTATTTTATTTAAACGTTCCTTTTACACCTTTTATAACTTTGCTCCTTTATTCATCAGATTTTGAATTTGATACATATTACTTACACAAATTCAAACTTTGAATATTCGAACATTGTTTCGTGATGTTTATATTGAATTCGAGCATTTCATATTTGGACACACTGTAAAATAATGGTTATATTGGTTAAAAACTTGAAATGAATATTAAAGTCATAGTATAATAAACAGTAGTGTAATCATTATGCTAACATGTATTAAAGATAAACTATGAAAATTGTCATCCTTTCAAACACGCATACGTTAATAAAAAAACAATGATACAGGTATGAACAAAACACTAAAAGCATCTTAAATAAAAATAATTTAAACTTCTTGGTTCACATTTAATATCTTTTAAAGTTCTCCCTACAGTTTTTTCTTCATTAAAGCATTTAATATCAATACCTTTACAATCTGTAACATCAGTGGCACCTAGAGTTGTTGTAAATTTTCCCTTGGTACACTTCAAACAAGTGGATGATCCTTTTAATGGTTGATATTCCCCAATCCCACAAACTGAACAGGGAACCACACGAGTATTCGAGTACGTTCCTGGTTGACAAATGTCTACAATTAAAAAATAGATAAGAAAAGTTGATATATCTAGTGGAGAAATAAACATGATAAAAACATAAACTTAACTTTAAAATACCAAGCGGTGAATAGAGTACATGTGACAATTCTCGGATTATTTGGAGATTACACCAAAAAAGACATTGGCTTATCATTGATGTTTATTTGATACACGCACCTCTGCAATCTGAAAGACTGCTAGACCCAACCTCTTCCGTAGACATATCAGTAGGACATTGTTTACAAGATGCTTGATATTCTTCATCTTGATAGTAACCTATGGCACACTCGTTACACTCTTCGGCTGCCTTCAACAAATGGGTGCCCGGAGCACAACCAACTGAATAAAAAAGCAAACCAAAGTCTCCTTAAATGTTTAAACAATAATTATCAATTACAAGTATAGTTGCAATGGATAGAAAAAGATATAGTAATATTTGATATGAAATTTAAATATCGGTCGTAATTGTTTTCCGTGGTATATGTTTTCCCTGGATTTGATAGTTATATGTTCCCTCGTCGTCATAAAACTCTAACATTGCAAGCTTGTTCAGTATATAATAAACTGTGGTGCATTCATATATCCTGTATTTTTCTTCTTTTTCTATAATCAGAATTTATGTTTTAGTTTGTGTCTGCTTATAGACTGACAAAGTGACATTAACACACAAACATAAATGTCGAAAATAAGCTGACAACGACATAGCTGATCCCGAGCAACATAAATAAAAAAAAAACTGGGGGTTATCTGGGGGTTATCTTACTTGCTCTAGAAGGGTAAGCAGATATCCTGCTCTGCATGCGGCACACGTCGTGTCGCTAATGTTATAACAAATCCGGTAATTAGTATAATTCAGTAGGTATCATTTGAAAAAAGGGTATGGAATTGTAGTTTAATCACAACTTAATGGTACCAAATGTTTTTAATAATTATAAAATCAAAACTAAAATTTCACTTACAACATGTTTCTGTGTAATAATCGGGAATAGAACCTTCTTCACATCCCATAGAGCTGAACGAAAACGCTACCGTTGCTGGTGAAAGTCCATTGTAAATAAAATCTCCGTTTGTCGACATTTCTTCGAGTATTTCACTAACAGCAACTATTTCATCATCATTTGCCCAGTAGTCACCTTCATCAACCCACGCCATTGTTAATGAAAATGTCAATGTAATTTCATTTGTTGATCGGATGAACAGTCGCTTTAAGTATCTGTCAACGCTATCGCGTCGTCTTCTTCCAGTTGTTGGGCCACATGTTACTGTTACATCGCTAATGTTGCAAAATGTCGGACAGATATTAGTCCAGTTTCTATTATAAGCAAGATCTTCCATAACATTTATGAAATGTTCTTTGATTCCTTGCTGAACGGTTGTATCACTGCAGTCTCCGGAATAAAAATATATCAGTTCTCCGGGCTTTACCATAATGTTGGGATTTCTTCTTTCTATTTATACAAATAGTCATGATAAAGCAGAGATTGACATTTTTATAATTGAGCTTAGATATATGACGCATGTTAATTATTAACTGGTGATTTTGAATAGAAAAAAAAAACAAACAAAAAGTCTTCGTAACCCAGAAATTCAATATCATGTTGAAATCTATGAAACTTAAAATTAATTAGAAAAACAGAAAAAAAAATGTAGAAGCAAACGATAAGCCGCCAAAAAAAAACCCAAAACAAAACAAAATTAGGTCTTTCCACTTTTCGTGGAAAGACCTTTTGTTTTTCTTTTGATTAATTTTTTTTCCTCTGCCATCTGAGATGTTTTTCTATCTTACAACATATCGAATGGATTTTTTGGCCAATGGTGTGGTACAGTAATGAAGATTTCAAAACTAACCCTGTGTGACCGAACACTTATTCTTATAGGAGTTATCTTCCCGCATCCCCTTTCCCTTGTGATCGCTATATCTCTAAAACCGTAAACGAATTTAGCAAACTGTTTTCACCAAATGGTTCGTCTAATCTCGAGAATGAATTGGTTTATTTGGACTTGAGTGATCGGAAGACATCTTATGGGAGTTATTTCCCTTTGAAGACAGGCGAATTGTTGGATAAATTCATACGTTTTAAGTCGTAGAGGCCTACAGTCTTTTGATATGAAGTCCTTGGTCCATTTGGAGGAAATTGAGGTCAAGTTCAAAGGTCAAGGTCATGTTTTAAATTTTGAATTTTGCTTGTTTTCGTTATTCCACAGAAACTGTGACAGTAAATGATATAATGTGTTTGCCAAATAACTGTTTACAATAAGGCGCAGCTTCAACCTATTTCAGTCAAAGTGTTTTGGTTAACCCTTATCGGAGTTTTCTCCCCTTATGTATTTGAAATCAGTAAATCAGTATTTCTCCACAACCATACAAATGATTGACCTGGGGTCTTTTGATTTGAGATCACTGACCTATGACCTTGAAATTGAGGTCAAGGTCAAAGATCAATTTGACGTTCTAGATTTTGACCTTTGCTAAAAATTATTTTCTGTTCACAATAAAATAATTAAGTCTTCTGCATATACCTATTAATCAATTTGAAGAACCAAATTACATCAACAAGGAGTGACATTTTCTAACATCGTTTTTTTTAAATTTCATTTTTATTATCGAATTGGACAGACCTTCAATTGTTCTCTGAAGAATTGGTTTTTAATTTAATTACATTTTTTTTCATTTCAAATAAATCGGTATCAATTATATCTCTCATGCTACTGTCATACAAGTGAGAGGGTCAGCTAGCTATAACACCAGGTTGAATGGATCATGTTCTACATAAGACAATTCCTGTACAAAGTCATGAATATGATACTTGTTACCTATTCGTTTGATTTGATTGAGCTTTATGATGCTGCATGTTCTCGATAAAGAAAAACAAAAAAATAGTTAGATGCGTTGATAACTAAATGAAATACATACTAAATAAATTCAACTGAATATAAATTACTTAGTTTAAAGCACTTTAAAGTTCTAACCTAATCTTTTTACAAGTTTTTTTTTAGATGGATAGATAGACAGAATTGAGTGAAGTGTATCTCAAGATATAATACTTAGAGTGGAGTGCTCATTTTCGCCACATCTTTCCATGTTTTCTACAGTTTATGTTCAGGTCTAAATGTTTTTGAAGTATACTGATATTTCTATATGCATATACTACTTCAAATGCAAAATATACTTAAGCTTGAAAACCGGTTTGTTTTAAGAAAATCATCTGAAAAGTTAGATTAAAGGGTGTTTGAAATTTCCGGATGTTTTGTCAATGGGGGACACATATTCGCCGTTTTTACACATCTATTTAAAACCAAATAACCGCAGCTTTTAACAATTTTTATCAAATCAATTGCATTATAGATGAATAGCAGACATTTCAAAGGTATAAAGAATTCAAAATTAGGGCATTCAGTCAAATATTTACTTAGAAATACTTCTTTTTTTATTCAGGAAATTGTCCGAAAATCGTTGTCCGTTTTTCTGTCATTTTCGGTAGGAGCCACAATTTTGTCTCAGTTTAAAAAAATATTATATTTGTTATAAAAATATAATTTACGGGTACATTTCTTTCATTTCAGCCATCCTTTGAAGTTTTTACACCTCAAAACCCTTAAATGGCGAAATTGTGTCCCCGGCGAAAATGAGCACCCCACTCTATAGAACTAAAATTGAAATACTTGTGCAGTTTGGAGGCATTCCATTAATCCATTCTTGTTCATCATTACACACGAACTCTGAAGGCGTTTTCAGAGGGGTCTGGAATCTTTCATTACAAGCCATTATGCAAATTTGATTTCCTAAAACTGTCGAACAGGCAAGGGCACCATTGGACGGAGCAGGTAATTCTGGACACACTAATAAATACAAAACAGTTAATCTTTTAATACGAATTTTGAAAACATAATTTAAAAGCAAGGTTGTCCAGTTAAATCTTATAAAATATGATTGAAAGAAGATACATGTATCAATATAAATATAAATGAAAATAAAAATAAAAAGACATAGAAATGTAGATAAAGAATAATAGACAGGTTAATGTTTGAAGCCCCCAGTTTATGTGCATATATTTAAAAGAATTGTTTTTTCTTTAAAGCACATATATCGTCTTACCCATGTAGTCATGCAGTCCCAAGGGTAAATAATAAAAATTCTAATGACTATTAATTGTGATATGAAATAAATAATTGTACATATGTACATGAAAATAGGTTAAACTTACTCAATTTCTCACAGAATGATTCTGTATCATTAGCCCAAGCCCATATTCCATGTTTACCACTTTTATCTAACTCACAAGAGACACTTTCGCTGCCTTTAAGAATATAACTCAGGAAGCAATTGAAAGAACAGGATGATCCATATGTGTATCCCGTTGGACATCGTGAGATTAAAAATTTGTCAGATGGCATCAATGGGTCGCACGAAATAGCTGTAAAATACAAATTATAGTATCCAATTATTTTTGATACTCCCGTTCTGGCATTTCCTATCATGATTTTCTTGATAGAGGGTTGCTGCTCACAAGGAAGCTATTAAACCAAGAGTTCCAAATGGTAAAGTTGACATCATCCCTTTGTAAATTTTACGGACGCCATCACGAGTTGGTTGACCGTTATGGAATAACCATTTCACAAGTGGTATCGGATATGGTCATTACGTCGTAACTACAATCCCTTTCCCTTTCATGAATGTGACCTACCGAATTAGACTATTTACCGGATTTGTTATCACATAAGCAACACGACGGATGCTACATGTTGAGCAGGATCTGCTTACCCTTCTGAAGCACATGAGATCAGCCCTGGTTTTTTGGTGGGGTTCTTGTTGTTTATTCTTTAGTTTTCTATGTTGTGTCATGTGTGCTGTTGTTTGTTTGTCTTTTTCATTTTTAGCCATGGCGTTGTCAGTTTGTTTTAGATTTATGAGTTTTACTGCCCCTTTGGTATCTTTCGTCACTCTTTTTGAGCAATGTTAAAGGTAAAACAAGCTGATGAAGAAGATATGTTAATAAAAAGCTCTACAAGAATAGCACCAATCTGTCTAATATTGGACAAAGGCAGTGCGAACATTTACTTTTTGTCAAAACGCATTTATCTTTAGTTAGTTTTCCTACGTTTTGACTGCGACAATGCATTATACCTCTTTTACGATATATAGAAAATAAAGTATAATTATCTATAACATACTTTCAATTATAACATTAAAACTGCAAAAAGCTGTAAGTCCATTCCCATCCGTTGCTTCATATTTAATCAAATGAAATCCTGCAGAAAAAGCCGAGCCAGGTGTCAATCCCTCGACCTGTTTTAATACAGGTTTTGTTTTATCCCCACATGCTTGGCCTAGTTCAGAATTGTCGATTATGATTGGTTCATTCCAGGTAACATTAGTTGCCGCGTCACTTCCCCTATCAGCATAACGAATTATGGAGGTAGGACAGTTAACAAACTCAGGTGGTTCCGCATCTAATTCAGAAAAAAATCATATTATAATTGTTAAAAAAATCTAAACTAGGCTGCAGAGCGTAGTAAATGTCACTTTGGGACTTCTCATTTATTAATTTCTTTAATTATTGCTAAAAAAAAGTTAGTAAAGTGTGATTATACATACGCACAGAAACGGGAATTATATGGAGAAACTTTCTGCGAATGAGTTCAAATTTCATCCTGATCTTGTCGAAACTGTTCCGCGGAAGAGAGTCCTTATTTATATGAAACTGTTACCCATGTCAGAGTTCCAACAATTACAAAACATAATACGTCTGAGTCGTTTGTTATGCAATACAGCGGATCGTGATAGGATAACTTCGCGACAGAACCTGGTCATCCCGAATATTCCGACAGATTTCTAAAGCTGGGGTCACACATTCACAATTTTTTCTGCCGTCCTTGACAGGACCATTCCCGATTAAAATTTGTCAAAAGTCTGATCAAGATCCTGTGAATCGTGGATGGAAATTCAACTTTTAATTTAAATTTGTAAAACAAATAATTTAATCATGACAACAATCAGATATTTTTCAGGTAGCGTCGATATTCAACCGTTTCCAAGCGAATTTATCCCGATAATCCAGTTCTCAATCCGCTTCTAATCCAATTTGTATCTTTCGCCTGGTAAAATTCGAACGAGTCTGTCACGGCTGCGTCCCGATTTAACCGAATGTAATCCAACAGAGACCAGACAGTGACCAGACAGTGAACTAAAGCTGACGGAAGTCATCCGTTCGAAAACAGTCGGCATACTCGGGATGATCAGGTACTGTCAGAACGTAATCCAATCACGGTCCGCTCCGCTCTATCGCATTGCAAACGGCTTTGTCTGGTCTCAGTCGTATTGTATTCTGTAATTGTCGGGACTCTGACGTGAGTATCATTGATGAATTTCGTATTAATAACGGGACTGTTCCGGAACGGTTTCGGCAAAAACGGTTCGCAATCGACAACATCTAGATGCAATCTGGACTCCATCGACAGAACATTTTTCTCCAGATCATTCCCGTTCCACAGGACACCGTCCAGAATACATAGAACATTGTTAGGATTTTGATCCAATACAGCAGAATCTGTCACGACATAGGCACGATTGTAATCCGACTAGACTAGACTCGAGAGTTTCCTCGAATGTTACGGGATAACTATCGGGGTGCTACGCCGAACTATTCTGACCTTTCCCGACCCGAAGGAAACTGTTACGAACTTAAACGACTGTGTTCAGACAATGATAGGGCATTCCAGATAATTGAGGATAGTGATCCGACTTTTTCATTTATCGTGTCGTATCGCTGTCTGATCTCAAACGGGAGCAATAATCGGCAATGTGTGAACCCATCATTACGGATATCACTGTCTGGTCACTCTCTGTTGGACTGCATTTGGTAGAATCGGGACGCTGTCAAGACAGAATCGGTCGTTTTTTTACCATGCAGAAGATACAAAAAGGATAAGAATCGCATTGGGAAAGGGATTATCGGGACAAATTCGGTTGGAACCTATTGAATTACGACGCTTCATAAACAATAGCTGATTGTTGTCGTGATTAATATTTTTTTAACAAATTTTTAATTGAAGTATGAATTTCCATCCACGATTCACGGGATCTTGATCTGATTTTGGAGAAATTAAATTGGTAGTGGTCCTTTCAAGGACGGCAGTAAAAATTGTGAATAAGTGTTCCCAGTTTAATGCAGCGTTCAAACAGGCTCGATTACTGCTCCTGTTTGAGTTCACACAGCGCTTAGACAAGAAAAGTTAAAAAGTCGGTCTTCTATACTCAATGATATTGAATGTTCTAGTATTGACTGAACGCGGTAGTATATGTTCGTGATAGATTCCTACGGACAGGAGAGATTGGACAAGCACCCCAACAGTTAGGTTCGTCCCGCAACACTCTAGAAAACTCATCCGATTTTGTCTAGTCATATTACAATCGCGATTATGACGTGACAGATTATGCTGTATCGGATCAAACTCGTAACAATGTTCTGTTTGTCTGGACGGTGTCATGTGGAACGGGCATAATCTGGAGAGGTTTCTCATTGCTGTTTGTTTGCCGATTGAGTCCAGATTGAAACCCGAATGAGAATCATCTTTGACAAAATCGTTCGGGAACATTTCCGTTATTCATACGAACTTCGGAAATAATACCCTCGTCTGAATCCAGACAATCACAGAACGCTATACGACTGGGTCCATAAAAGGCCGTTTGCAATGCGGTCCAGCAGACTGCGATAGGATTGCGTTCTGACAGTACCTGATCATCATAAAAAATGGCGACAGTTTTCTAACGTATTTCTTCCATCAGCGTCGGTTCACTGTCTGGTCACTGTCTGATGTTTAACCGCTCGCATTCGGCAGAATCGGGACTCTGTCGGTATATATTTTTGGTCGTTTTCAACCTTGGGAAGGATGCAAATCGGATTAGAATCAAATTAGGAACTGTATAATCCGGACAAGTTCGGATGGAAACGGCTGAATTTTGACGCTTCGTGAACAAAAGCTGATTGTTGTCAAAATTTTACAAATTTTAATTTCAAATCACGATTTACAAGATCTTGATCAGACTTTTAACAAATTATTATAGGGAATTTGAAAATGCCTGTACCAAGTCAGGAATATGACAGTTGTTGTCCATTCTTTTGATGTGTTTTGTCATTTGATTTTGCCATGTGATTAGGGAATTTTCGATTGAATTTTCCCCCGAGTTCAGTATTTGTGTAGTTTTACTTTTTCCTAGCAAGGAAGGTATTGAAAATCGTGAATGTGTGACCCCAGCTTAACACAGTGAAGATTTTGGCTCCCGTTTGAGATCAGACTGGGCGAAGACACGACAATTTAAAAAGTTGGATTACTATCCTTAGTGATCTGGAATGTCCTTATATTGTCTTAAGAAAGTAGAATACGTTCGTAACAGATACCTACGGATTGGTCATGGTCCGGAGAGGACAGACAAGCATCTCCGACATTTAGATTTGTCTGGTAACATTCGTGGAAACTCAGACGATTTTATCTAGTCGGATAACATTCGTGACTATGTCGTGGTTTTTTTTTTGGTTGATGGGTCTAGGCTTCATCCATATCTTGCGAATGCTAATGCGAGTCTTTTCCGAAACCGTTCAAGAATAGTCCCGTAATCTAAACAAATTTTAATTACTTTTTCAATATTCAGCCACGATTCACATGATCTTTTAGAATTTTGAAAAATTTCAATGGGGAATGGTCCTGTCACGGACGGTAGTAAAAATCGTGTATGTGTGACCACAGCTTAAACCCGGAAATAATGCTTTCAAAAATCAATAAGAAAAATTAAGTCTAAATGATCTACTAAATACGAATAAGTTGCATTTCAAAAATATTATAACGGGATGAAATCAAACTACTCGAAAGGATTTACTTTCTAGGACAACTTTAAAAATTAAAGATATGATAGCAAGTATTTTAACCTTCACAGGCAAGTATGGTATTTATTCCGTCCCAGCTTTCTCCATTGCATTTCAAGTATCGGCTCATCTCTGTCTCGTACCCACCATTACACTTCGGATAGCATACAGAATCATATTCATATAAATCATTTGTACAGGTATAGTTGCCGTTGCAAGGTGGAACTGGAAGTGCGCATTTCTTTCCTAAAAACAATTTATAAAGTTCAGTTGACAACCGTAAACAGTGATAATATCATATCAATATAATTTATTGCAGACTATTTATACGAAAAATACTGTACTTCTCGTTTGAATTGTTTAACATTTTGGGAGCTTTGATATCGGCTTTGCTCTTGTTGGAGGTCGTACGGTGATCGATAGGCGTTTAGTTCTGTTTCATTTGTTCCCTTGCTTGTGGTGAGTGGTCTCATTGACAATCATACCACCTCTTTTAATTTTTCATATTTGTATTTGTGTTGTAGATAGTAAGGCTGCTGGTTTTTTCTCTGACTGAGTTTGTTTTTATTTTATACCAACTACATGTAACGTTGTATAGTATATGTTTGAATCATATGCATATTTTACGACTAAAGATAAAATCTAATACTATTTACTTTCACATTCAATCTTCCCGCTAGAGAAGGATGTGCCTTCACATGTTTTTGTTGATACACTGTCAGATGTCAGTTGATATCCATCATTGCAGTGAATTTGACATATACTTCCATAAATCTTATCTCCAGGATCACATACAGCAAATCCATTTTTTACGTAAAGACTCTCATGACAGTAATTCACTAAAAATAACATTATGAGAATCATTACATGACAATAAATTAAATTAGAAATATGGCATAAGTTTAACAGTATATTAGTTCTGTTAAATCAGATAAGCAAAACCATTGGTACCAGAAACTGTACTTAACACCCGTTGGAAAAGGGAAAAATTGTGTGATTGGGAATGTCAATTCAAGTCGATCGGACCTCAATTGTAGAAACTAACGAATTTATAGAGGATATTCGAAGTTGAAAATGCAGATGTCCGATAAAAAAACTGCATCAGGAATAAGAACCTATCTGTTCCATAACTGAACATCAGCACGCAAACTAGTGAAAATACTTCCAATCGGGAATTGACGACTATCATTTACGTAACTTGATTTTATAATGAGTACTACAAAAGATATCTTGATACAATGTCAATGAATGGTTGTCTGTTGCGTAACAATTTGGTTCAATTTCTGCGATTTGATTGGTAGGGGTCTGCGTTGAACTCATTTCCGGTACATTGATGTATATTAGTTGATGTCACTTTCTGGATGATGACTTCACACCCGTCAATGAACGACCACAACGCACAACCAACACAAATACGACATAAAAACCACTCATTTCATTCTCACAAATAATATTTATCATTATATATTTAGTTCCAATTTTTTAAATGTTTACAGTAATCAAGACAAGTAGATCTAGAAGTCACTCTTTCAATGAGGACATCAGAGAAGATGACAGATTATATCCGCGTAATTATACGTAATACATTCGTGGATAACAAACAAACGGCAATAAAACACCGCTTCGAAATCTCAAGGTCACATCTGATGTAAAAATTGTAATAACACCAGTTTTCCATTCGAAATCTATAATTCTTGATATCTATACTATTAAACGAGAAGACCTCATTTTTGGTGTCGCTTCTCTTCTTTCCACAACAAATTAATCAACACGCCTCTGTGTCCTATAGGTACAGTGCATAGTTGCATTTGTCATCCATTCATATGATTATTCAGATTGAGTTATTATGGGAGAAAAACGAGAAAAAGGCATCCGGATATTGTCCCGTCATTGGACGAAATTTTAAGTCAGATTAGACTTCTGGTTTGCATTTTTCTGTATACTGTGAACATACATGTATACTTCGAATAAAGTGTATTTTCAAGTTTACAATCCACGGCGGTCACAGTGTTTATTAAACAGAGAGGGTCTGTATACTGTATCAATGACCACCATGGATCGATTAGCAAACTAAGAACTGAAAGTAAATACACTTTATTTATATAGTAATGAATGTTCATAATATACAGATATTAAAGCGCTAAAATTATTCATGTGAACTTTTGATATCTTTTCTGAAATTCTCCAGTCATTAAATCTTTTACAAAACAGTGGCGGATCCAGAACTCTTTGTAAAAGGGGGGGGAGATAACTGACCTTAGGGGGCCTGCTCCAGTCACGCTTCAGTGATTCCCTATATAATCAATACACTTTATTTATGTAGTAATGAATGTTCATAATATACAGATATTAAAGCGCTAAAATTATTCATGTGAACTTTTGATACCTTTTCTGAAATTCTATAGTCATTAAATCTTTTACAAAACAGTGGCGGATCAAAAACTCTTTGTAAAGGGGGGATGACTGACCTTAGGGGGACTGCTCAAGTCACGCTTCAGTGATTCCCTATATATTCAATCATTTTTTTCACACGAAAGGGGGGCGGGTTTTTACAAAACAGTCGCGGATCCAGAACTTTTTGTAACGGGGGGCTGACTGACCTAAAAAGGGGGGGGGGGGCTACTCCTGTCACGCTTCAGTGATTCCCTATATAATCAATCAGTTTTGGCCCCCAGCCCCCCCCCCCCTGATTCCGCCTATGCAAAATTCATTGATTGCTTTAAAAAAGAAAATGTGGTATGATTGCCATGTTGAGACAACTCTTCACAAGAGACCAAAATGACACAGAAATTAACAACTATATGTCACCGTACGGCCTTCAACAACAAGCAAAAACCATACCGCATACTCGGTTTAAAAAGGCCCCGAAATGACAATGTAAAACAATTCAATCGAGAAAACTAGCAGCCTTATTTATGTACAAAATATTAACGAAACACAATATCTGTAACACATAAACAAACGACAACCACTGAATTACAGGCTCCTTTCTTAAATGTTCATAACATACTAAATGTATGTTCATATTGAAATTGATAGAAAACCAAAAATTGGGAATTTTAATTGGAAATAAAGGAGTAGGGATAAAAAAAAACCTTTTCCTGTCCCCAATAACCTATGATACTTTTGCTGAAATTCTCCAGTCATTCAATATTTTACAACATTCTTCCAACAACACTTTACATACTTTAAACTACGCTATGAATGCCCGCGATTTCGCGGGTGTGTTCTAGTAATATTTAACATAAAACTAATTTCTTAATGAAGAATAAGATTTTAACAATTACATTTTTCGATGTGACAGGATTTGTTGCTTACCCGTTACTCGAAACCCGAAACTACACACCGCCATGTTCCCATTAACGTCAGTGGCAGTATATGATATTATATGGTAACCATGTTCAAATGAAGACCCAGATGGAGGTTCTCCACCATTTATGCTGAAAAATAAAAATGTTATCATCTGTTATAAAGTGTTTCTTGAATATTTAAACTACGACGATTGGAACATTTCGGTTATCATCTGTGAAACGGATATTCAATACCGCTCATCAAACTCGTGATAGTGTCTGTAAAATTTATGAATGGTTGATTTCAACATCAGCACTTGGAACTCTTGGTTTAATAGCTTCCATTTTAGCAGCAACCCTCTAAAAAATGCAAACCCTGGAATATCTTTTCATCTGGAAGATATATACGTCGTATGCTATATAGAATTTTTAAATTCTGTAATATATATTTTGAAAACTATATGTCTATAATTATGATTCAAGGGAAGCTGATATATCACCAATATATGGCTGGTTAACACATATACATGTAGTCGATCTTATTTAGATATTTAGAAAATCAAAACGCACATTTAGTGTCTTTATTCAAACATGTAAATCAAATATATAAATAAATGGAACATTTATTGACCCGTATACATCTGCTTAAACTTTTGAAAGTTCAATGAAAAAATGCTAGAAGCTATATGATATCACGATTTGACGTTGTATCTACAGCTCCATTTCCATATAGGTAATGTGATGTATGTATCCGTTAACAAATGGTGATACTTTTTATTTGTTACTTTAAGACATGGTCCTTCTTAAAATTACAATTTACCTGACAGAGTCTCCTTCCGGATCAGTATATGAAGGATCATCCCACGTGACAGCAGCGCTCGTAGTCAATGGTTCGGCGAAAATACTATCTGATGGTTGAGGGGATCCACATGTTATAGACGGTGGTTTGTTTACTTAAATGGAATGAAATCACTTTTTAATATGTGCTTTATATGTTTTAAAACATTTCAATTCTCTACATTAAATTATTTTGATATGTATGATACGCTCATTGTTTTGATACATGATTGACGTCAATGGTAGTAACTTACTTGAAAACGTGGATGCAGTCTCAAATGACGATATATATGGTTTACAAATTTGATTATGTAATACTTTGTATTGCTTTCGGATTGATCTCAAAGACTCACATACATGTACTTTAGAATTTGATATAGTATGATTCAAATCAGACAACTATCCAGCAGAGACAAAGCAGTAGATGTACATGTAATTGTTAAACGGTGACGTAATCTAAAAATCATTTTAAAGGAAATAAAAAAAAAGAAGAGAGACCGAGACAAGTTTCTTAAATTTCCTCCCTCTACCAAATACTGACCTTTGAAGATTATATCGCATGAGGTTAACTTACAACAACACAAATTAATATATTTTAATCAAATTAAAAATAGATGGAAAATGAAATTAATGTGTTAAACATGCCTGTATATTTTTATAGCACGTATGAAAGTGAGTTACAATACTAATAAGATTCTGTGGATTTCGGGTATTTCAAATGCGGTTACATTTTCTCAGACAAAATATGTTATATTTATATCGTTATAAAAATATATACGTTAATTTATGTAAATCTAGAAAACTCTAATACAGTACAAATGTTTGAAAAAATATTCAATAAATTGTAAAATAAAAAACAAACAAATACCAAACTGAAAACGGGTATTGCTTGCCATTGATTATTTGTGAGAACACGTAAACCATAGCCTTATGCTGGAATATAACATGATAAATTAGCTCTTACTTATTTTTTCAGGTTCGGAATCTTTGCAGAAAAATATACAGGCGAAGAATCCGATTGCGCCACCAATCACACCACCAAGAGGACTGAATGCGGCTCCAACACCAGAGCCCGCTTTTGTCATTGCTGTCATTTGCTCCACCGTAGACCTTTTAACTCTGCCTAAAAACACAAGAACGGAATACACAAATAAGAATAAATGAAAAGAACAAATATAGGCAAGAATTAATGTATGTTTTTGTTCATACAAGATGGTCTGTTTTGGATTGACAGAATAGAGAAAAATTACCAAAATATAGTTACCTCTCTTCTTTATCAAAAATAATTTTAAGAAGTGGTTAATCCTCCCTCTCAATAAACCCTAACTTTTTATTCCATCACAACGCTGAAATATCTGGTTTGCCTTTATGTTGTATGTTCCAGTACAGTATGATTTTGATTGTTTTAGGTAAAATAATAATATCTATCATTTTGTAACTTTTTTTTGTATCTTATATCGAGGATGATTCATCGAATCAGAAATTTATTTTCATAAATGTGTTAATCTGTCATTATATTTCAAACTGATATATATATGTTTACAAAAATATTACTCATACTGTATTTTATTATAACACGGCGCAGTGGATTGAGCTAAACTATTTGTTTATTAACCTTTGCTCATTCATACTAATTTGGAACTAAGATTGTTCTAAATACCTTGCTGTTTCGTGTTTGATATATACAAATAACCATGGTAACAGTACATAGTTTTTATGATTTCCTCACTACGTAGCAATTCACAAATTCCTTTATTTTGGATAACTCCATTCTCCACAGGTACATTGCAAACTAAATTACTCTCCTCAAAAGATTCAACTGAACATGTTTGGCTTTCAACATTTTGCATCTCCGATATCTAAAGAAAACAATTTGTAATACTTTATCAGCATTAGCAGCATTATTTCATTATAATATAATCATTTATTACTCAACTTATTTTTGTTCATTTGCAAACCTTAATGCTGGCATTGTGATAAAAAAAAACTTTTGTCGAAATCGCCTTAAAAACTGACATTTTTCGAGGCAAAATATTTAAAAAAATATAAAAAAGAAGATGTGGTATAATTGCCAATGAAACAACTATCCAAACAAATCAAATGACACAGAAATTAGCAACTATATGTCAACGAATAGCATTCAACAAGGAGCAAAGCCCTTACCGCATAATCAGCTCTAGTGCCAATTTCAAACAATTTGCCGTTTTAAAGAACATTTTGACAAATGCTTCAGTCTTTCAAAATTCAAAATGCAACTCTTCCTTTTAAACCCACTATCAATTGTCTTCAGATTAACATAGTACTTTCAGGAATTTTTGGTCTTCAATGCTTTTCAACCTCGTACTTCATTTGGCCTTTTTAACATTTTTTTATTCGAGCGTCACTGATGAGTCTTTTGTAGACGAAACGCGCGTCTGGCGTTAAAATAAAATTTTAATCCTGGTATCTATATATGATGAGTTTATTTATTCAAGAACATAACATTTAGATTATTATTTGAAATACTAATAATGCAAAGTATGATACGTAATTGAGCGATATATTTGATATTGGTGAAATTTTCGACGCATTGAGAGGTGAAGATATACATCTGAATATCGAAAATATTATAACTTTTGGTTCATAAAAAAAATGTGAAAAAGAATAATTTTTACAAAAAGTGAAACCATATATAATTGTTTGTACTTTAGATTTCTTGACATTCGTCCAAACTGGGAGCCCCTGAGTATATTGTAGTCATTTGTATGTTTTTTATGTGCATGCTTCGTTCATATTTATTTTTGAAAACTTTTTTTTTTTTTGTTTTTTTTTTGTGAAAATAGTTAGTTGACCTTATGTTTTATACTTTTTGTTAACTATGAATCTTAAATAACTTACCACGTTATTTAGCACATTATTACCAGCTGTCATGGAGATTAACACAAATATAGTTGTTTTATATTGAAGACCTTTCATTTTGTTTTGCTGAAAAAGTAAGAAAAATATTTATTTAAAAGCTGAAAACATTTAAAACAATTAGGAAAGTGAAATATAGTATGAAAATTGAAGGATACCTAATCTCGCACCGATGCTAGTATTACCATTTATATGAGAGGTTTTACAGTATTAAATTAAACACCGAAAGAATGAATGGGAAAATAAGTATGATCACTTGTGGTCTTCTAACGACCGGGCGGAAACAATTTTGGATGAGACCTACTACCTTTGGTATTTTTTTTCACTTGTTTTTGTCCAAAAACATGCATGAAATATTGTCAATCTGACGTAAATCACACAACAATCTTTACACAATAAAATTCAAATTTCAGAATCAACCGCAATCTTTTTTATTTCTGTCAAAAGCAGTCCTTTTTTCTAATAAATACCTGTTACGGTTATACTACTTAAAAAAGAATAAAAGTCAAAATCCTGCCAATATCTACTTCAAATCATTATGTATCTAGGCATTTACTCTTATCTCTATCCGCTTGCAAATAATCTTATATTAATCGAGAAAGGTAAGACCCAAAATCAAAATGGGAAACCCGTGTTCTGATAAAATACTGCAGCTTAGAGATTGACAGTAATCTCCAGAAAAGCTGATGAAAAAAAATATTATCTGCATATATTTTATTTTACCGTGATTAAAAAAAAATATTTTAATAAAAAAGGTTCTTAATCAAATTATTCTTTCTCACCCTTTACAGCATGTACCTTTAAAATTTAAAAATAACATACCGTTCATTGAACGTCTTGTCAAAACAATAATAGCTGGTAAAAAAATGTTTAGTGAATATCAGGAAGTTGTTAAGGTTCAGTGGCCAGCTTTTACAATAAACTGCATATAGGAAATGGTAATGAATATTTATTATAATATAATGGAGTTTTCGAATAAAACAATTACACCTGTAATACAAAAAAAAATAATAATCCTACTTAAAACAAACAAAAAAAAGAAGATCACATTTGATAAATGAATTTAGCCCGTTTGTTTCCTCTCTGGTTACAACATTGCATGCTCTCTTTTGAAAGTCGAATTTTGACTTATAGTTGCAACTTCTAGGTCAATTGGACTTTGTCGGAAGGATGTCTCATATTTTGGCAATCATAACAAACTTCCTTATTTTCATATTTAATCGATATACTCCTATTTTTGAATGACTATCAAAAAAAAGGAAGTTAATTTTACCAGCTGATTATCTTAATGTCCCCATATTTTGTTATTTACTTATATCTGAATATCATGATTTTTACAATAAGAATGATGTAGTAATAAAACATTGTAGTGCTGTAAAAGCAGACCAGTGATCAGTAAGATGATATGGATGGGAGAGATGGAAATCCATCATTTCTGTTTTCATGCCATTTTTCTCTTCTCTTTATTCATTTGAATATTATGTTCTATTTTGATGTTATATCATGTCATTATTCTCTATTCTTCATCTTTTTTTGTGTTTATTCATTCTATTCTTTATATTTTGGGCCTATTATTGTCTATTCTGGATATACCAAATTCAAATACTTCTATAAGGCAAGATAGACCCTGAAATACCACACAATTTGTATCCTTCGAAACAAAAACCTAGACAAACAAAAAACCACGAACAGCACATGGTACAGACAGTCTGAATTTAAATGCAACGCATTTGATCCTTGCTACAAGTCGGATTTCATTGAACTTATGTTATTTGTTCGTGGTGTATATTTCTGATGAGGTGGGTTTTGATGGTTGATTTAATTTGATGTGCATCTTGTATCTGACATTATTCGTTTTGAGCACAAAACATATTTTAACATTCTTATGTGCAATAAGTGTGTCCGATTAAGAAAACATATATTGAAAGTTGTAGTTATTACATTGTTTTGTAAAATGAAAGTTTATTTGCTTAACTTCCAGTTGCAAATTTTATATGCAGTTCAGGACAAAAATTTAAGGTAAATCAATACACAGGGTAGGTCCTGATTTGATTTGATTTTTTCGTTTTTTAAACGCAACTTTTAGGCACCGTTTTTGTACGTTTTAGTTGCGGCCAGTTTTTATTGGTGGAAGAAGATGGAGTGCCCGGAGTAAACCACTGACCTTCGATAGGTAGTTGACAATCCTAATCAGTTAAGATTTTAGTCGAGTGAACAAGCACGAGCGGGGTTCTAACTTACAACCTCGGTGTTGACTTTCTAGTGATTACAATAGTAACTACTTAGAACACTGGGCCACCGAGGCCACTGGTAGGCCCTGTAATAGTTTTCTAGCAGGATGAAGGGCAGTAAATTTGAATTGTCCCTGGCATGTGAAATGGAATAACATATTATTACATGGTATTCTATTAAGTTGCAAATTATTCGTTTAAATTGTTTTACAAAACCAGGTTTAATCCACAATTTTCTACATTTTAAAATGCCGGTATAAAGTCAGGAATATGACAGTTGTCCATTCGTTTAAAATGTGTTGTCATTTGATTTTGCAATTTGAATTGACTTTACGATTCAATTTTCCTCGGAGTTCAGTATTTTTGTGATTTTACTTTTTTGTATATATCTAAGGTTTTTGAAATGAACTTATCTAAATATATATTTATTTGACATTTGAACAAACTATAGGTAATTTGTTATGAAGAATTCAAATTACCAGGTCTGTAACAAGGAAGTGTAAATACATTGAAAGATCTTTTGATACCAAGAACTTTATTGATGAACTGTCTTTTAATTTAGATTTTCAATACTATTATTGTCTTCACGGCTATTATTTACGAACCGAACACTGGCACATTATCAAAGGCTTTTGGAAAACAAAAGTTAATTTTAACGATTCTCTGGTTTAAAATTTTTGAAAATTGCAGTTAATTGTCTTTTTACACTTCCTTGTGTCGAAAAAACCCAAAGACCTATAACAAGGCCGAATGCCTGCGTACATTTTGTATTGTAACATGATGATCCTAAAGATAATTTGAAAATAAAAGAATATTGAAAAAAATAAAACTGAAAGGTTTAAAACGAATAATCAAAGAGCACACTCATAATGCATGTACCAGAATTAAGACAACACAAAACACCACAAAATCTCTGTCACAGTTAGAGCTAAAATTTTGAATCATTGAACTATAACTGAACAAACAACAAGGAATTTATCTCTTCTTATTTTTATGAAATATTACTGCTTTAATTTTCAAAGTAAGGGAAGTTATGAATATTTCCCATTATCATTATAATTAGATTTACGTGCCAACAATATAATGCTTTATATATGGACTTTAAACTGGAGAATTTATTTAAGACAAATTTAAGTTTTTTTTATATTCAGTAATATTTCATCAAGCAAAACTTGGGTGCACAACTTTTACAAAAAAAAAATAAAATCTGTGATATAGCCCACTTACATAAGGCGTTACGTGGAGTTTAATTAAAATATCAAATTGACAATTTTGGATATTCATCGCTTCTAAGTGGCTATACTTGTTTTTCTAATTCCGAAATAAAAGTGGAAGGGCCTTTTAAAACATTGGAGAAACGCTTGTGAACCTTACTTTATCAAACACGAGTTGACGTTTGAAAAATTTACATTTGCGTTTTAGAATTTCTCGTTTGTACAACAAAGGTAGAATTTTTGTGTAAAATATTGGTGGCCCTGAACTGGACCGTTTATAAGAGATATCATCGGCACTAAATGCATTTCTAAAGCCTTATTGTCCCGTCTCTCGATGGGCTTCATGTAACATGAACGCTGCCATTTTGTTTATTTACGCATGTGACGTCATTTTCCTGGTAGATAATTTATTGTACAAATCAAGTAACTCAAAAGGTTATTTGCCGGAGAATAAAAGGGTTATTCACCGCTGGTGTAATTTTTTGAGAGTTGTATGTCCTTCCTTGCAATTAACTGAAAATGAATTGAATTATTCCATGTCACATGATAACGTGTTAACCAATAGAAATTTTTGTAGCATATTTAAGGTATAATAATATCATTACTTCCCTGGAATTTCATCATTGGTTCCATGCAATCTTATCATTTGTTCATTGGAATTAGATCGTTGATTCCTTCGAATCTGATTATTGATTTCTTTGAATTTTATCATCGTTTCTTCCTATAATTGCTTTCATTGGATCTTTTCACAGCTTAAATTGGTATTTTGATATCTTATTATTGCTTCCTTAGAATCTGATCATTGCTCCCTCCTTGTATTGAATCCTTGAAACCTGATTTTTGCTTCCTTCAATCTTATCATTGATTTCTTGGAATCTGATCATTGATTACTTGGTATCTTGTCATTTCTTCTTTGGTATCTTATTATTCATTCCTTGGAATGTTGTTATTGCTTCCTTGAAATCTTATCATTGCTTCTTTTTTTTGGAATCTAATCATTATTTTCCTGAAATACTATTATTGATTACTTGGAATGTTATTATTGGTTCCTCGGATTGTTATTATTGGTTCGTTAGAATGTTATTATTGGTTCCTCAGGATGTTACTAATGGTTTCTCGGAATGTTATTATTGGCTCCTCGGAATGTTATTATTGGCTGCTCGGAATGTTATTATTGTTCCTCGGAATGTTATTATTGGTTCCTCAGAATGTTTTTATTGGTTTCTTTTAATGTTATTATTGGATCCTCGGAATGTTATTATTGTTCCTCAGAATGTTATTATTGGTTCCTTGAAATGCTATTATTGGTTCCTCGGAATCATTATTGGTTCCTGAGAATACTATCACTGCTTCCTTGGAATGTTATTATTGATTACTTGGAATGTTATTTTGGTTCCTTGGAATGTTATTTTGCATCCTTGGAATGCAATTAATTCATCATTGGAATGTCATAATTGGTTTACAGGAATGTCATAATTGGTTCATTTAAATATTATTATTGCTTCCTTGGAATGTTATCCTTGCTTCCTTGGAATGTTATCAATGCTTCCATTGAATGTTATCCTTGCTTCCTTGTAATTTTATAGTTGCTTCCTTGGAATATTATTATATTAATATTAACATTGCTACCTTAGTACATTGTAACTACTTCCGTGGTACATTATATCTGATCGTGGCTTCTTTGATACATTATGTTTTACCATTGCTTCCTTGGTATTTTATTTTTGCTTTTTCAGTATCTTATCGTTGTTTCCTTGACTTCGTATCATAGCCTCCGAGGAATTTTACCATAGCTTATCAGTATCTCATCATTTCTGCCTTACTTCAATATAATTTCGTCCTTGGAATCCATCCATTGCTTCCGACGTATTTTATAATAGTTTTATTTATATCAAACACAGCTTGCCTGAAATCTTATCATTTCTTCCGTTTCATCTTTGCATTTCCTCTTTGATATCTTATTAGTTCTTCTTTGTAGCGTATCATTGCTTTCTTTGCATCTTCTCCTTACTTTTTGTATCTTATCTGATCTTTTTTTAGATCTATCATTGCTGCTTTAGTTTCTTACCATTGCTTCTTAGGCATTTCACCAATACTTCATTTGTATCTAAATATATCTAAGGTTCCTTCTTATTCCCATCGTTATTTCTGATCATTGTTTCATTGGTATATTAGCACTGCTTAATTAGTTTTATAACATAACTTTTTGGTCTCTATAAATTGGTTCTTTAGTATATTATCATTGCATTTTTGATATCTTGTAGTTATTGCTTATTTGGTATCCAAACATAGCTTGATATCATGACAACCTTCGTTTGTATAATATAATCGATTCATCCGTATCTTGTCATTGCTTTATTCGTTTGTCATCATTGCTTAATTGGTTTATAATTAATTATTATAAACATATCGGTACGGTGAAAGAGTTGAGATGACCATTGGTAATCTGTTTTTCGCTTTATTACCTATGTCGACCTTGTTAATTTCATTGACAATGGCACGTGCACCCTTATTTTATAGAGATAATTTTTCGTAAATCACTCTACTGCTGAGAATGGAAAATATCAGTCGGTAAGATCGAAGGAAAATTTCGTAAAATAGCGATACCATTTATTATTTAGTCTCTTTTTTTTTGCTTTTGATATCTCATAATTGCTTCTTATATATCTTGTCATCTCCTGATTCAAAATATTGCTGCTTTCTTTGTTGTATAAAATGGCTTTCTTTGTATCTTATCATGACTTTTTTGTTATCTTATCTTCGCTTTCTTTGTATCTTATTATTGCTTTCTTTGTATCTTATTATTGCATTCTTTGTATGGATTTTTTTTAAATCTTCTTATTTTCTTTGTATCTTATCCCATCATTGCTTGGTGTATTTTATTACTGCTTCTGCTTTTATCTCTATCATTTCTAAGACATATCTTTGTATAACTATTCTTTTTATTGCCTTCTTATTTGTATATTTCAAACTTTATTTAACACATAATAATTGGCTCTCTTTACTTAAGTATCTAGACGTACCATATGAACTTTATGAACACAATTTTGATTTATTTCTTATTAGAATGCAAGTCTTGTTGGATGTAGAAAGAGATATTAATATTAGGAGTTCAAAATAGTCTTTTCTATGAACGTTTATGTAAATAACAATTTGAAGAAAACAAATACATCGAACCTTAATTTTAACTTTGACAAACATTTTACAAATCTTGACATGTTAAAATATCTTCACTTGTTTATTAAAAATTTGATACTGGGATTGCTAAAGAAGTAGATTTGTTTGCCAAAAAATCACAAAAGATCAATTTAGAATGGTGAAATCAATGAATAATTTGAATTGAAAGTAAATATTTTGTATTAGAATAACGTCCAACATTACATGCACTATAATAAAACGTATGTAAAACAAGTTCACTATTGTATCAGTTCAATGTGGAGACCCATTATATTTGTTGAGTTTAAGTTAGAAGAATAAATATACGGCGCCTTTCATTAATACTGCAATATAATTATTATACATGGTTATTTTCATATGACCGAATCACAAAAAAAAAACCCACTAAATAACAAACAATAAAGTCACAATGTATAGTATGACAGAATATATGAAAGGTCCATTCAAAGCTAAGATGACACTGCAATCATCATTAAACATTGATAAAACGGCAGATAATTTTGAAATATGTTTGAATTCGTTTTAATTGATTTTGGGAACAAAAAAACACCTGTTGTTTTGAAGTCTATTTTTTTTCTTACAAGTACAAAAATTTTATCATTGATGTTCCTCAACATTTACGCTCAACAATACTTTTTCAACTTGTTTAACAGACATTTAAAAATTCTAATTGAATTTCATTTGTTCCCGTCATGATCAATAAAGATATATATGTCGTGTACAAGTTGCGATTTTGTACAGGTTATAACATGTACAAAAATATTGTACATGTTATAACTTGTATAATGCAAAAATACAAGTTATAACATGTACAAAAGTACCTCGTACATGTTATAACCTGTACAAAATATTGCTTAAAAATGGTTTTAACTTGTACAAAATCGAAAAATAAGGATATGTTTCTATTATCGCAACAGATGTTATTAACCCCAATAATATTTTCATACCGTTTTTATTATTCCTTCATGTTAGTGTGTTTTGTCCTTTTTTGATACAGTTAATATCCAGTGGTCGGTATTACGAAGCATTCCTAAGACTTGCCATACGATATATCTTAGGACATGTCTTATGATCCTCTTATGACTATCTATGGACATATCTTTATTTGATGAATTATAATTGTGAGTGTCCACTTTGAGGGCAATAGTAAAATACTTTCATTCTAGCTCACACTAAAAGACATAAGAGGATAGCCAGGACAGATGTGTATACAAATAAAATTGGGAATGGAAATGGGATATGTGTCTAACAGACAACAACCAGACCATGGAGCAGACGACATCCAAAGAACACAAATACTATAGTACATGCTTTCAAAGTAGAGGATATATATTTAAAACATCAAAATGACATCCGCCTCATGCAATGATCTTATAGTTTAAATAAAAAAATTTATAAATTTACATAAGTCATGCTGAAGGCCAAAAATATTGAAGAGTAGATCCAAAGATATTGATAATGAAGCGTGGTCCAATGAAAACTATTTCAGCTCTCTCTTGCTTTTACAGAGTAAGCATATAAGACATTGTTTTAGTCTTTGCATGCTTTAAAACGAGAGGGAGATATGAAATTACATACATTGATTTAATCAAAGCACAAAAACAGTTTAAGTGCATAAAATTGCAATGAATTCCTTTGAAAACAAACCAAATATAATCAGTTGGTCTTATTCGTTGAACAATACTTAAAACAAATTTTTGGCAGAGTATTTGGAATGTTTCACTTTGTAATTATAAGATAAGTACTAGTAAATAAAGAAATGTGTTATCACATACACCAGTCTTACAACATATTGTCAATAACTTCTTCGGTATGAAATTTGGACAAAACATGGGAAAAAACTACTAAAGAATATAATTAGAGGTGTACAATTATTTTTGTAGTTTGTTTTAACGCGGTCAATTAGTGTTTTCTAAAGACCCTTGTAATTCGACAGTGAAAGAAAATGGGCAACAAGTCAATATGCTTGTACTTTATTACGAATTAGTCGAGAATTCACAGAATTAACAAAGGAAGTTTGTATTCTTAAATCCTAATATTGTAAAATCAATCTTCGGACTTTATAACTTTAAAATATGTATATCCTAATTTCCAAATCTCTATCTATCTAAAATGTTGTCTTAGTGATTTCAAAGTTTCTTATCAGCCATTGCATTTATATTCGCAATTTTTAACTATGCATCTTTCATTTTCTTTTTACAAGTTGTCTCACATTCTTTTTTAAACCTGTTGCTGCAATACACCTTATCGCTAATCCCGACTGACCCGGCCGCTTGAACTTTTCATGCATACAACAATCACTTTTTCATTGTGGCGTCAGATATTTTGTTTTGTGACGTCAAAAATTTACAGGAACCTGTGTGATATCTAGTAATAATACTTTATTTCCGTAAGCAAATACAGCTTATTGGATTTACACAATATAAATATCCAATAGATAATATACAGCATAATATAACATTTATACACAAATTATACAAATTAATGAAAGAATTAAGCGGAGTATGACATATAGACATATTAAACTAAAAATAAACATTTGAATAACTAACCATTACGTGCTTTTTCTGCCAAAAATAAATATTTTCCAAGGTTGTTTAGCTCTTTGACATTTCTTACAGATAACAGTTGTACTAATTTAAAAGTAGATGGTCTCTCATAGTAATAACTCTTTATATATTTACATCTGATGTCGTTATATTTATCACATTCTAAAATAAAATGATATTCATCTTCAATAGCATTTTTATTACACATACATTTTTGTACTACACAAACGTTCATTTCTGGCTATACTATAGTATCTACCTGTTTCTATACATAGTGCATGAGCAGTAATTCTATATCTAGTAATATAAGATTTATACAAACTGTTTAATGGACGACTAAGGTAAAATTGCATAGTGTGACCATCGTGTAAATACTGATACAAAGTACATTTCGGCGAATTTTCAAAATATGATAAACCTGGCGGACAAATAGCGATAAGGTGTATTAAGTTCTTCCTGTGACAAAATAGACTGATACAAATGTCTTCAAATATGAAAATGCACATTCACGGATGCGGATGTTAAACCAAATTATCAAAGATATTAGACTTATAGGTCTGTACGCCGGACAATCGTTTCGTCTATAAAAGACTCAACAGCTAGAATAAAAAAGATAAAAAGGCAAAATCATGTTTGAAATTGAAGAGCACTGAGGACCCAAAAAAGTAATTCTATAATTTTTCAAGAAAACTTCATTTCGTCAGTAAAGTATGGTTTCCGGATGGTAGCTGGTGAAACTTTATGAGTCATGGATATATGGTTACAGTTAATGAGAAAAATATTTCTTTTGATTTAAAATAAGAAGTTTACAACTATAGATCCCCTCACTAGCTTCAACAATGATCAAAACTAAGTCTGCAGCTCTAGAAGGCACCGGAAGTAAAAATCAAAAACAATTCAAACGGGAAAACTAACGGCATAAGATAGAACCGAATGACCCCCCCCCCCAAAAAAAAAAATTTGGTATTTGTATACATCAACAAACCACAACCACTGAATAACAGGCTTCTACCTTACGACAAACACATACATATAGCGGGATAAAGGCCATTTGTTTAAGGGTCAAAATAACTGATACTGTACCAGAATAGTACTTAACTTCAATTTAGGGTTGCATACATTTATATATCATTATTATATAGGAAGACGTTTTTTTATTGCTAATGAATTCAAAACATTTACTAGTACAAGGTCTCAGATACATATACCAAAACTATTACAAAAATCGAATTACTTATAAATAACTTAAGGGGTGTATAAAACAATTATATACTCAAAAGATTATATAGACATGAAACTGTGTATTTTTTTTAATTATACTTCACCCAGAAATGTTTGAAATAACAAAAACAAACAAATGAAAAAAGGTATAACGAGGAAAAAAGAAGACATAATGTTTGATCAAAAATTTTGGTTTTAACTTTCAATTTATGAAGCGACACAGCAAATTAAAACTAGCCGGTGCAGTACTTAGTGATTGGAATTTTTACTCTTCAAGACATTCAACATATCAATTGGAATATTTGTTTCTTTATTGACAGTGTTTCCTCGGTACATATCAGAACATAGTTATTTAAAAAAAAAATAAATAAGTATAAGTCAACAGTCATGACATACGACTTATTTAAAGGGTAAATGAAATCATTACAGTAAAGGTAATTTGGCTTGTTATAAATTAATATTTATATATTCTCTTGCAAACGAGTTTGGAAATTCCCGAGCATGGACCCGGAAGTGTTTGTGCATTGTTAATGTGACCCAAATGACTCGAAACGATTTCATATTTTAGAACTTGATACTGCATTATACTAAACATGCTAAAATAAACAAACAAAAAACGCGAAGGTTTTTATTGTAGAGTTTAATCCGAATTTCATTTAGTTCCAAAAACTTTTGTAAAAAAAATCCAATGGACAGATAATGAACGTTTTTTCTTTTTTTTTAATGATTACCGGTGTTTATACATGTAGTAACAATAAGGAATTCAACTATCCCTAAATAGATCTTCCACGTACTTTTTTACGACTTTTTTCATCTATATCTGTAACCAGTGCTATAATATGATAAGATTATGATACGGGCCTATTTCTTTTATTTCTTTCGTCCTTTCTTTCGTCCTTTCTTTTTTTACATATCTATGCAACGTTTTTTTCTATTTTCGTGTATTTCCTGGTTTATATGCATTCCTCAATTTCTTTTTATTTGATACCAGTATGCAATTGCCAGACCTATGTAAGTCAGATACTCCTTGCTTTGATTTTGGAAACATCTAATAATTATCTGAGGAGTCTCAATAAAACGTTCCGGAACTTTTTGTTTCGAATTCTACAACGCATTTTAAATCACATTATGTCCACAAAAGGTTAAAAAATGTCTTTTCACAATGTAAATTTGTCAAGAATCTGTGTAATATCTCTTTAAAATTTGTAAAATGGAAAAAAAGGCACAATTATTATTGAAATTAAAAGATCATTGAGCTTGAACAACTCAATAAAATTGAGAATGGAAATGGGGAATGTGTCAAAAAGACAACAACCCAAACATAGAGCAAACAACCCGACCATAGAGCAGACAACAGCCGAAGGTCACAAATGGGTCTTCAATGCAGCGATTAACTCCCGCACCCGGAGGCGTCCTTCAGCTGGCTCCTAAACAAATATGTATTCTAGTTCAGTGATAATGGACGTCATACTAAACTCTTAATTATACACAAGAAACTAAAATTAAACAACAAAGACTAACAATGGCCAGTGGCTCTTGACATGGGACAGGTGCAAAAATGCGGTGGGATTAAATGTGTTTTTTGAGATCTTAACCTTTCCCTATACCTCTAGCTAATTTAGAAAATCAAACACGCAACAATACGCACAGAAAACTCAGTTTAAGAGAAGTTCAAGTCCGATTTTAGAATAGGAAACAAAAGAAAACAAACAAAATGATAATAATACATAAATAACAACAGACTACTAGCAGTTACTGACATGACAGCTTCAGACATGAATTTAACTGATTGAAAGATTATGTCTTCATTATATGAATATCAGGCACAATTAATGTTTGTATGTATGTGCATGGAACAAAAAAAATGAGATATGTCTAAACTGAAGGACCCGGTTATGCTTTGTTTTGAACCTACGGTCTGATATTATGAAAAGAAATTCAATGTTTATTGATATTTTTGTAAAACAGAACATGTGGTGTTAAAATTCATTTCAGACAGGAACTTTTCGAAATAGGGTGTACCTATTTTGAATAGGTATACATATATCTTATTGCACTTATCTTATTTATAGAATGCACATTAAATCTTTTATATCATCATAATATTTATGTACTATAATTTATATCATGAAATGATATAAAAAAAAGAAAATGTGGAATGATTGTGTCTCGTTTATTTATTCATTTATTCACTGACTATATTACAAATTTAAATGATAAAGATAACATAACATATAACTCTTAACCTAAGATCCTACATTCAAATAAATAAACTAGGATTCTTTTTAAATCAGTCTATAAAACCGAGAACAGCGAACTCTTGAATTATTTACATTTGTGACTCTCCATGACATTTGCAGGCTTATGGAGGTAGAACGTCATTGTAAGACAAATTATAAACATGATAAATATCGTGATTCAATGAAATACGTATTTGAGAAGAAGAGATAAAAACTTTCCTTGGCTTCTTTTTTGCGCACGCCGAACTATACATCATATATAAGTTTTGAAGAAGTTTTACTATATCGTCTGAAGAGAAGAATATTTGAATCTACATTTTAAATTGATTCAAAAAAAAATCAAATTTCTGCTCTATAAATTTCTGTTCATAAATGAAGTCTGAAATATATACATAATAAATGCACCGTATCAAATGCGTATAAGAGAACACCTACTTATAAACTGTTACGCGTCGTATACTTTGTATAGAGACATACATAATAAATCTAATTTAAAAAGGAATTCTTATAGCTTACTAAGATTTATTTCCCCGAGGGTATCACAAGCCCAGTAGTCAGCACTTTTTGTGCTGACATGAATCGTCATTGATATTGTTATATTTATAAATTTACTGTTTACAAATTTTGGAATTTTTTGAAATACTAAGGCTTTTCTACCTCAGGCATAGATTACCTTAGCTGTATTTGGCAAATTTTTTAGGAATTTTTGTTCTCAATGCTCGTCAACTTCGTACTTTATTTGGCCTTTTTAACTTTTTTGGATTCGAGCGTCACTGATGAGTCTTTTGTAGACGAAACGCGCGTCTGGCGTATATACTAAATTTAAATCTGGTATCTATGATGAGTTTATTTGACACATTTTAAACTTACCTCATTTCAACAAGTTTAAATTACATGTTCTAAGATAGAGTTACAAACAAAAGAAATGCTCTGCTCTTAAGATTTTCTATCATAAATGAAGTCTGAAATATATCCATAAAAAGTGCACCGTATCAAATGCATATATGAGAACGCCTACTTATAAACTGTTAGGCGTCGCATACTAAGTTTAGAGACATGCATAATAAATCTAAACTAAAAAAAAGGAATTATTAAAGCTTACTTAGATTTATTTCCCCGAGGGTATCACAAGCCCATTAGTCAACACTTTTTGTGCTGACATGAATTGTCATTGATATTGTTATATTCATAAATTTACTGTCTACAAATTTTTGAATTTTTTGAAATACTAAGACTTTTCTACCTCAGGCATAGATTACCTTAGCTGTATTTGGCAAAACTTTGAGGAATTTTTGTTCTCAATGCTCGTCAACTTCGTACTTTATTTGGCCTTTTTAACTTTTTTGAATTCGAGCGTCACTGATGAGTCTTTTGTAGACGAAACACGCGTCTGGCGTATATACTAAATTTAATCCTGGTATCTATGATGAGTTTATTTGACACATTTTAAACTTACTTCATTTCAACAAGTTTAAATTACATGTTCTAAAATAGAGCTACAAACAAAAGAAATGCTCTGCTCTTAAGATTTTCTTTCATAAATGAAGTCTGAAGTATCTATACTATTAAACGAGAAGACCTCATTTTTGGTGTCGCTTCTCTTCTTTCCACAATAAATTAATCAACACGCCTCTGTGTCCTATAGGTACAGTGCATAGTCGCATTTGTCATCCATTCATATGATTATTCAGATTGAGTTATTTTAGGAGAAAAACGAGAAAAAAGGCATCCGGGTATTGTCCCGTCATTGTACGAAATTTTAAGTCAGATTAGACTTCCGGTTTGCGTTTTTCTGTATACTTTGAACATACATATACTACGAATAAAGTGTATTTTCAGAATTTTATCTGCTATCATTTTCAAGTTTACTATCAACGGCAGTCACAGAGTTTATTAAATAGAGAGGGTCTGTATACTATATCAATGATCACCATGGATCGATTAGTAAACTTAGAATTGAAAGTAAGCACGCTTTATTTATATAGTAATGAATGTTCATAATATACAGATAAGCGCTAAAATTATTCATGTGAACTTTTGATACTTTATCTGAAATTCTCCAGTCATTAAATCTTTTACAAAATTAATTGATTACAAACAAAAAAGAAGATGTGGTATGATTGTCATGTTGAGACAACTCTCCACACCAAAATGACACAGAAATTAAAATTATAGGTTACCGTACGGCCTTCAACAAAGTCAAAGCCCATACCGCATACTCAGCTTCAAAAGGCCCCGAAATGACAATGTAAAACAATGCAAACGAGAAAACTAGCGGCCTTATTTATGTACAAAAAATGAACGAAAATCAAATATGTAACACATAAACAAACGACAACCACTGAATTACAGGCTCCTTACTTAAATAAATGTTCATAACATACTAAATGAATGTTCATATTGAAATTGATAGAAAACCAAAAATTGGGAACTTTGGAAATAAAGGTGGAGGGTAAACAAAAACATTTTCCTGTCCCCAATAACCTATGACTTATGATACTTTTGCTGAAATTCTCCAGTCATTCTGTATTTAACAAAATTCTTCCAACAACACTTTACATACTGATACTTTAAACTACGCTCTGAATGCCGGCGATTTCGCGGGTGTGTTCTAGTATCCATAATAAATGTACCGTATCAAATACATATTTTAGAACACCTACTTATAAACTGTTACGCGTCGCATACTATGTTTAGAGACATGCATAATAAATCTAAACTTAAATAAAAGAATTCTTAAAGCTTACTTAGATTTATTTCCCCGAGGGTATCACAAGCTCATTAGTCAGCACTTTTTGTGCTGACATGAATTGTCATTGATATTGTCATATTCATAAATTTACTGTCTACAAATTTTTGAATTTTTTGAAATACTAAGACTTTTCTACCTCAGGCATAGATTACCTTAGCTGTATTTGGCAAAACTTTGAAGAATTTTTGTTCTCAATGCTCGTCAACTTCGTACTTTATTTGGCCTTTTTAACTTTTTTGGATTCGAGCGTCACTGATGAGTCTTTTGTAGACGAAACACGCGTCTGGCGTATATACTAAATTTAATCCTGGTATCTATGATGAGTTTATTTGACACATTTTTATAAACTTACTTCATTTCAACAAGTTTAAATTACATGTTCTAAAATAGAGCTACAAACAAAAGAAATGCTCTGCTCTTAAGATTTTCTTTCATAAATGAAGTCTGAAGTATCTATACTATTAAACGAGAAGACCTCATTTTTGGTGTCGCTTCTCTTCTTTCCACAATAAATTAATCAACACGCCTCTGTGTCCTATAGGTACAGTGCATAGTCGCATTTGTCATCCATTCATATGATTATTCAGATTGAGTTATTTTAGGAGAAAAACGAGAAAAAAAGGCATCCGGGTATTGTCCCGTCATTGTACGAAATTTTAAGTCAGATTAGACTTCCGGTTTGCGTTTTTCTGTATACTCTGAACATACATATACTACGAATAAAGTGTATTTTCAGAATTTTATCTGCTATCATTTTCAAGTTTACTATCCACGGCAGTCACAGAGTTTATTAAATAGAGAGGGTCTGTATACTATATCAATGATCACCATGGATCGATTAGTAAACTTAGAATTGAAAGTAAATACGCTTTATTTATATAGTAATGAATGTTCATAATATACAGATAAGCGCTAAAATTATTCATGTGAACTTTTGATACTTTATCTGAAATTCTCCAGTCATTAAATCTTTTACAAAATTAATTGATTACAAAAAAAAGAAGATGTGGTATGATTGCCATGTTGAGACAACTCTCCACACCAAAATGACACAGAAATTAATAACTATAAGTTACCGTACGGCCTTCAACAAAGAGCAAAGCCCATACCGCATACTCAGCTTCAAAAGGCCCCGAAATGACAATGTATAACAATGTAAACGAGAAAACTAGCGGCCTTATTTATGTACAAAAAATGAACGAAAAACAAATATGTAACACATAAACAAACGATAACCACTGAATTACAGGCTCCTTACTTAAATAAATGTTCATAACATACTAAATGTATGTTCATATTGAAATTGATAGAAAACCAAAAATTGGGAACTTTGGAAATAAAGGTGGAGGGTAAAAAAAAAACATTTTCCTGTCCCCAATAACCTATGACTTATGATACTTTTGCTGAAATTCTCCAGTCATTCTGTATTTAACAAAATTCTTCCAACAACACTTTACATACTGATACTTTAAACTACGCTCTGAATGCCGGCGATTTCGCGGGTGTGTTCTAGCATCCATAATAAATGCACCGTATCAAATACATATTTTAGAACACCTACTTATAAACTGTTACGCGTCGCATACTATGTTTAGAGACATGCATAATAAATCTAAACTAAAAAAAGGAATTCTTAAAGCTTACTTAGATTTATTTCCCCGAGGGTATCACAAGCCCATTAGTCAGCACTTTTTGTGCTGACATGAATTGTCATTGATATTGTTATATTTATAAATTTACTGTTTACAAATTTTTGAATTTTTTGAAATACTAAGGCTTTTCTACCTCAGGCATAGATTACCTTAGCTGTATTTGGCAAAACTTTTAGGAATTTTTGTTCTCAATGCTCGTCAAATTCGTACTTTATTTGGCCTTTTTAACTTTTTGGGATTCGAGCGTCACTGATGAGTCTTTTGTAGACGAAACGCGCGTCTGGCGTATATACTAAATTTAATCCTGGTATCTATGATGAGTTTATTTGGCATATTTTAAACTATAACTTCATTTCAACAAGTTTAAATTACATGTTCTAAAATAGAGCTAAGAATTGTTTGCATTGTAGTAAATTTAAGTCTTTGGAAATTTTATTCAAATACGCTATTGAACATCACTAAGAGCTAATAAATACAATAATTTTGTGTTTTATAAATCAGTGCCTTCATGAATAAAAGTCGTCATAGAATAGTCTCATTTTCATTACGGTATTCGAAATGACTCGTTTCATTGCTATTACAACAAATATGTCAAAATAACATGACAGAGAGTTTTGTTTCGGAATATTCTAGATAAATGTACAAAAAGCAAATTTTAGACAATTTCCTAAGTCTGGAAATGGCTAGTCACATATAGTTTTTCTCACAATGACGTTCTAACTCCATCAGCCTGGATATGTCGTGGCTGGTCACATTTATCCTGTTTATTTAATGATCTTGCTGATATTGTTAATTTTATTTAGTTATTTTGTGTCACATGCTTTTAATTTATAGATTTCAATTGAATTGTAGGGCACTAGTATCATACACTATCAGATTATAATGTCATATTTTTCACGATTTATACTTAAAAATACTTTTTTAAGGATAAAATCAGCAAATTGTTTTCCATAGCTACGCTCAGCTCATGGATCCTCCCTTTATGTTGACTATCATAAACCTGCCCAACGTCACTAAAATGTGAAATATTTGTCAATGTAATTCATATAATCATAACACAATGTAGAGATAAAAAATCCGTTTATTGATAAAATTATTAATAGAATAATCAGTTTTGCATTTTCTAAATGGCCTGAGACTATTTTAATATTTATTATAGTGCGATAGTAACAAATGGAGAGGTAAACACATTTTAACGCAGGATTATTGTGATTCTTTGCGCTGCATGAAAATTCATGCATAGCCCTTTGTCTTATTCTCTTGTTTTATATTGAACATCTAAGTGTTTAAGATGTTTTTCCCTGGAGATAGGAAAAATTAAACTCCATATATATAGTGGAATATTTATTGGGATAACTATCCTGTTGTTGAAGACGATCACATATTAGATGAATGTCCTGTAATTTGCATGGCCGTATGAATACGTCATCCAAGTTTGAACACTTAAATTCACATAACTCATATTTAAAACAATTATACGAGCTTTAACCTAAAATTTTGTTACAACCTTTATTTCTATGTTTTTATACAAAGTCAAATGAAATCCAATACTATCATTACTAACCATAACGGAATGTATTGATAGATTTTACGAATGTCATTCCATGATTTACAAGATAACCAGATAACGCATCTAATCCAATACTGTTAAATAATATTAAAAAAGTAAAATCACAGAAGTACCAAATTCTGGGAAAATTCAAAACGGAAAGTCCCAAGTCAAATGGCAAAATCCAAAACTCAAACACATCAAGCGAATGAATAAAAACTGTCATATTCCTGACTAGGTACAGGCATTTCCTTATGTAGAAAATGGGGGAATGAACCTGTTTTTATAGCTAGCTAAACCTGTCACTTGTTTGACAGTCGCAACAGTAGTAAAAATAGAAAAGATTACTACAAGTGTTATATGAATGCAATTGTATTTCATATTGCGCCATAGAACAAAACAAAATAACGCAGTCACGTTTTTATGAACCAGGAACAACGAGCGAGTTTCAACATGCACCCTGCACAGGATTTGTCACGTTCCAGTTTTTTCCATGCAACCTGCTTTGTGACAATAGGAAGCCCCTTTTAGTTTAAAATGAGCATACTGACGACTGCTCTAGGAATATGAAAATAACCGACGACTGCTAGGATACATGAAATATAAACAAGACGGATGACTCAAACAGGGATATACAATAACATTGAGAATGGAAATGGGAATTGAGAATGGACAATGTTCATTAACCAAAGAGCGATCAAACATTGTCGTCTAGCTTTGTTCATTCGTCATATTTTTCTGGCTAATATTATCCGTAGACTTCTTTACTTTGTTTTGCCTACATCATGTACATTATACCTTTATATTTTCATATTGAATATAATTGCCTTATACAAAAATAATGTAGTTTCACCAGACGATGTATAATTTTAGAAGTTTAAAATTCTAATTATTGATATGTAATCTTTAGATGCCTGTGTATTGGACAGCAATATACATGCATTGAAAGGTGTTGTGATGTATAAATAATTGGTACATAGAGATGAATTAATGTGTTTATTTGACGATAAAAGATATGATGACCAGACTAAACATGAAAAGGTCTTTAACACTGAACAGACACATTTTCTGGGATACATTCTTCTTGAAATTTTTCACAAAAATAGCTAAAATCTGATTGGCTGAGTTTTTCTATGTAAAACTCCTGCATTTCTCTACGGTTATTTGAACAATTAGAATATGTTGGACCAATATTATATCCTGTGGTTGACTGTAAATTTGTTACCATCACTGAAATAAAACATTAAAAAAATTAAATGTTTATTATCTCCAGCATTTGATAAAATGACATCTCTTGAATAAAATCATATAAAACGAATTAATGTAGATTAGTTCAGAATGTATTTTATCAGTTTGAATGTTTTCTCGACCAAACATTTCATATACAATTTACTACAACTACATGCTAATATTGGAACTCTCAAACTGACACTTGTTGGATAAAGAAATAGGAATTTATACGAATACCAATGACCAAATGTCTTGAGCGTCACTGATGAGTCTTATGTAGACGAAACGCGCGTCTGGCGTACTTAATTATAATCCTGGTAATTTGATAACTTTTACCAGAGATCAAATAACATAGAAGAGAGCAAGAATATGTTACTGTACGACCTTCATTAATATGTAAAACACAAAACGCATAGCTAAATATAAAATAACGCAACATTAGAAGTTTTGAACAATTCAAACGAGAAAACAAACTAAGGGATTTATGTACAATAATACGACTTACGATTACAATAGTATTTTGTCATGTGATCAAAGACTTTTCGTCTTGAAATTTCCTTTGAGTTCGGTAGTTTTATTATTTTTCTTTTAACATGTATTTGTCAATATATGAATATTAAAAACGCGCATTCCGTAAACGATGCAAATTCCTTCTAGCGTGTAAGTTGATTTTCGAGTATATTTTCGAACAGCGGTATACTACGTTGCCTTTATTTATGGATTATTCATCCAATTCACAGGTATTAATCTTTAGTTGTATTACTGAATTGTGTTTATAACGGAAATTAACAAGAATTTACACAAGAAATATTTTCCACTGGACACATCAAACAAACGATTAATGGAAAAAGCGTTTACCAAATAAGAGGTAAATATCTTTTAATATCAAATTTATAAATTAAATATATGATACATGTAGATTATAAATCGTTACATTATAATATTTTACCTGAACAATCGGGAATTGTATTTGTAGGCGTCCACGACCCAGAAGCTCCACAAACATAAAAATCATCTATTATAATACCACGGGGCACTGTGTAAGACTCTTTACAGAAAAATGTACAAAACTGACCGTAATCAGTCTTCCAGTTGTTACAAATTAAAGCCCCGTTTGCTGGAACACTCATAGGATCACAAGGTTTTGCTGTTTTGAATAAAGGAATACACAATGATCTTAAATTGTGAAAAGAAAATTGTATGCAATATCTTCATATGCATGAAAGAAACAAATATTCGATCGTTCATTAAATGAAGAAATTATGGTTAAAGGCATTTGGATGTATATTTAAAAATAAAACATGATAGTTCTGCAGATATTTGAAAATATAAGGAATACAAAACGGATGACGGAACCACATGAACTAAGTATTTAGTTTGTAACCTAAATCGTTTGTAGAGTGACTCTTTTTGTTCTTGACTAACAACGTCTTCAAATATAATTTAATTTAGCACTGAATACAACGCTGTAAAAATAAGTAAAAAAAATGAGTAAAACCTTTCTATGGGAAAACTTACGTCTTAAACTGATACCGAACAAGCAGTTTGTACTTAAACCGTTCGATGGTTTTACTGCTGAATAACTGACATTAAAATCTCCCCATGGAAATGTGAACTCATTGTTAAGGTAGTTAGTAGTGACATCTATCGGAAAATTATGAGGATCTGTAAAAGTAGGTATCTGCCATTCAACCAGATCAGTGAGTTTTGATGTGGTTATGTATTTGTCGCTAGAACAATTTGTCATCACCGGTGGCTGTATATCTGGAAACAGTTTTAATAAAACATGTAGAGATCTCAATCAAATTATTAGTTTCCGAACAAATTATTAGAGTTTTATCACTAAACAAAAGGTATTTATTCAGAACCTAGGTTAAAATATTGAAATAGTGAGATAACATGAATACATAACTACAAGGAAAATTAAAAAAACTGAATGTCTTTTATCAAAAGTCAAACTCAAAAGCTCACGTACATCAAGCGAATAGAAAACAAATGTCACAATATACAATAAAAAAATAATAGCTAAAAAGACACATATTAATAAATCTTTTTATTAGATATTTTACTGTTGTTGTCTCTTTGACACTTTCCAAATTTTCATTTTCAAATCTAATTTCTGTGTATATTTAGCTAACATTTTTATTGTGTATTATACTTTTACTACAAATTGGAAAGATGGTGCTCATGTGCACGTAAGACGATTTCAGTCCCACCGCATCTGTTTAAAGTTAGTCTATCTGTTACATTCTTTCTATGTTGTGATGTTATGCTATTGTTTCAGAAAAAGGGAGAAGGTTTGGTACCATTAAACTGTTTAATCCCGCTGCAAATGTTTGCACCTGTCCTAAGTCAGGAATCTGGTGTACAGTTTGTACGTTTGTTTATGTAATTTATACGTGATTCTCGTTTCTCGTTTTTTTATATAGATTAGACCGTTGGTTTTCCCGTTTGAATGGTTTTACACTAGTAATTTTGGGGCCCTTTATAGCTTGTTGTTCGGTGTGAGCCAAGGCTCCATGATGAAGGCCGAACACTGACCTATAATGGTTTACTTTTTTTTTTTAAATTGTTATTTGGATGGAGAGTTGTCTCATTGGCACTCATACCACATCTTCATATATCTATTTGTTTGTTGTTGTTTGTATTTCTTAGTGCTGGAGAAGTTAAATGTCAATGGCTGGTGTACTCTGTTGTTCGTTACTTGTATCATTTGATCCAATTAATACATCACATTGACACGCTATTTTTAAACAGGGAAAAGAAGTTAAAACAGTTTAAAAATATTCATACCAACGTCACAGTTTTTACCAGACCAACCATTAGAACATGTACATTGATAATCATCCGGTATGTTTGTACAAATTCCTCCATTCTTACATGGACCACTTGAACAGGAGTTATAATCTGAAATGAAAAGCATAATTACAAAATGTGCATTTTTTATTACTTGAATGGTCATTACATTACATTAAATATAGGTATATCGTTCAGTGTTTAGATATGAGATGATTTGGTATGAGTGACAAAGAACATTTTTGAAGAATTTAGAAATTTTCGGTTCAGTAATTGTTACACACACACACATATATATATATATATATATATATATATATATGTATATTAAGGATTTATGTGACCTTCTGCTTTTTTTTTAAATTTTGTACCTTAAGGTTTACTATTTCATTCTAAATCATATTTCAATAAGTTGGTATTTTGAGCAATATTAAATAATGATTATCATACAATTTCTCTAATTCTTACTCGATTTACCCCTTTCCCGATCGGTTGATTATTTGTATTTTTCTAATTCTTCGTCAATTTATCCCTTCTGTACCCATTGTATAAAATATGATTAACGTGTGATTCGTTTGATCTCAGTTCCTCATTGGTTAACATCCTATTATGACATCGAATTTTCTTGCTATCATCTGAATTCCTTTTGTGACGGCATGAAAAGAGGCGACCATGCCTAATGACGTCACATAGAAAACCCCAATCGTTTTGCAGATCATTCGAAAAGAAGGAAAAAGTTTGCCTGTATATTGTTTGAAATCATTAGAGAAACAGATTCCACCACTTAATATCGTGTAATACGATATTTATCGAGTTATATTTTAAATATATAAAACGCTCGGCGAGCCTCGCGTTTTAAATTTGAAAATTTAACTGCCTCGAATGGATAAATATCGTATTAAACTCGATGCAGTGGTAGAAACTATATCTAATCAACGTGTTGTTTGTTTGATCTCAGTTATACATGTACATTGGTCAAATTCGATTATGACGTCAAATTTTCTTGCTTTCCTCTGAAATTCCACTGTGACGTAACAAAAAAGGCAACCATGCCTGATGACGTAACATAGAAAGAGCATATCGTCTAAAAATCATTAGAGAAACGGATTCCACCACCAAATCTCGTGAAAAACAATATTTATCCCCTATCGACAGTTAAACTATATATAATTATAACGGTAGGCGAGCCTCGCGTTTTAAATTTGACAATTTAACTGTCTTGAGTAGAAAAAAAATCATATCACTCTCAATAAGAGTTGTGGAATATATAAATATTGACGAATAAAATGTAAATTTGGAAAAATGACCAATTCGATTTTATATCAAACATGCTACGACATTCGTTATCAGAACACAATTTTCTTTTACTAGATGCTTGTTATTCTGTAAAATTCATTTAAAACGTATTGAAAGTATCACATCAGCTTGTGTTGAAGGAACATGCATATCCTTCATTAGATCCCTGGTTGAAAACCCTGGTAAGTTTAATAATTATATATATATAAATAACAGAAGACATATTTTATGTAATAACTGATATCTTATAAACCTTGTACCTTTGATAACTTATTGCAACATTTCAAAAAATATTGCTTTTATCGTCTAATTGTTTTAGTTGGTGACGGGTAATGAAGCTGTTCGAATGACGATTGACCATATAACAGACCCAAACAAAAGAAAGAAAATCCTAGTAAGTTGGCTTAAATATGACTTTGTTTACGTTGATGGGTTATTGTATCATTTTATATTAAATATCATATCATGCAATTGCTATCTTTAGGAACAATTAATCTGCAGCGCCTTAATTTGTTAACATTTTCTTTCTTTACACTGCACATGACGTTTTTCATATTTCGTATCAATTTGTTGCTACAATAAATGACTTACATGGAATTATAACTAGTTTATAACAAAGCTAAAACGATGACTTGATGTTTTAGTTGATAAAATTAAATTTACTCACATGCACATCTTGGTTTTGTTCCACTCCATATTGCGTTCAGTTCACATTTTCTACTAGAAGATCCGTCCACCAACAGATATCCAGTCTGACAGGTGTAAGTTACAGTACTACCATACGTGAAGGTACCTCCGTTTAATATACCATTTGTTAGAGATCCAGGATTTCCGCAGTTTACCTCTACAACGATGTACAATAAGTACGTTTAATTTTCTTTAAACAAAAAATTAAGGAGATGAGGTATGAATGCAAATGAGACAACTATCCAAATAAAGTTGAAGTAAGCAAGTATAGGCAATCTTCAACAATGAGAAAAAAAACATACAGTATAGTAGTTAGTTAGGATATTTTCTTACTTTCAAATTTCACTTAATATGGTGAAAATATTGTATCACCTGATTAATTTATGTATGTCAATCGATTGAGTGAGACAGGGACTATCTAAATGGTTGATTTCATATTTGTTGTTAGACGGCAACCAGTAGTGTAATGCTTTTTAAGGATACATTTACACGGATTAATTCAGTTCCCTTTATACAAATGTTTGACAATGATATTTAGTTTTAACAATTTACCTTTGAACCGGATTTTGATCAATCTGATAATTATTCTAATCATGTGTAGTTTTATTTCTAAGAAAACCATGTTCATTATACTGGAGACTATTTCAATGTGGATGTGTTTTTTTAGACAACTAACATATTGATATAGCTCTGCTTTAAAATTATAATGTGCCGCCATGTTTGATGCTGCTATATCTGCATATGCATGCAACCATGATTTTTATTTTTTAACATTTGGTAGATAATTGCATATATTTAACTTGTATAGAATTTAATCAAACTTACGAAGTCCACAACATGCTCCATAGAATCCTGTTACACAACTACATGAAATGCTATTTGATGTTCCTCCATTATGACAAAATGCATTACAATTTGAGTAGTCCCATCCCATATCGTTGGTAGCGCATGTGTTGAATTCGAAGACACATCCGGGCATGCTGGTATACAGCCATACTCTTCTTGATCGTTTACGTTCACCGTTGCATTCTCTGTCACATTCTCCCCATGCTTCCCACTCCTCCCATCTACATCCACATTGATCCCACTGTGAGGAGATTCCACATTCTGTAGAACCAAGTAACGAAAGGAACAAAAGCAAAAGCCATGGAATGGATCTCTAAAGGAAAATAATAATCACACCTAGAAAAATCTTAGTATCAATATCCTCTGTTTTAGTCGCATTCTTTAAAAACAAAAAAAAGGCAACAGTAGTCTACCGCTGTTCGAAACTCATAGAGAGAAAAAAATCAAATCTGGGTTACAAACTAAAACTGAGGGAAACGCATCAAATATAAGAGGAGAACAACGAAACAACCGGAACACAACATTAAAATGTAACACACAAAGAAACGAACTATAATACAACAATGGCAATTTTCCTGACTTACCACACAATGCCATGTGATCAATGGGACTTAAATCAAATATATCATACTCGATTATTTTCTTTATTTTGAGAATCCAAAATGTTAAATATGAATCAAAAGAAAAATCATAATTTGATGTTTTTTCTGTTTGAAAACCTGCAACTATCCTAACATTTATACATGGTTTCTCTTTCTGATTCATAACACATCTTGATTTTCATATAATTAAAATGCATTTTTCTATATTTCTTACAACGCTCCAATGTCTTAAAATATTTATAAGTAAAATAGTTACTTACCATTATCCGATCCAGAATACACATATAACAAACCAACGGTGTATTTCAATATTTTAAATACTAGTACAGTACACTCCTACTTGCATATATTCTATATTAAATAATTTCGATACGCATGCGTAACATAACTTCCTTATTTGAGAAATCTATCAATATATTCAGTCCGTCTTGTGGTGTTTAATGGTAAGGTTATTTTAAAAATATTATCTGTTTAGAACGTTATTATTATAGTATCGATAATTTGAAAGCAATACATTGCTATTAAAAAACATGTATAAACTAAAGTAGTATATATTAAAGTATTTACGCAGTTCCTTGTTCTTTTCAATGGATAGCAGCAAAAAAGTGACAATACAACTTTCGCAATAATGGAAATACTATTGCTTGACGTTTGTATTTCAACCTTTTTTAATGTAAATTCAGAATCATAATATTTTATATATTATCATTGCCTATATCTGATAAGTGCTTTTAATGCTTCCACAAAATTTTCAAGTTCTCTGTGGTTTATCCGAAGTACCTATCGGAAGTCACTGGTATAAATTTTCTACTGAAAAGAAGAGGGTTTATCACAAAGTTCGTCACTTTCTATGTAATTTTCAAAAAAAAAATATAGGAAGGAAGAAGATTAAACCTCCGAAACCCTCCGCTGGATCTGCCAAATAGTTTATATATATATTTATTTTAATTTCAGGACAATTTACAATAACTATATTATACGATTCATTGTACAACAGTATGATGACGTCCAATCTTGTAGTTGCTGTAATTTCCCTTTTTATCGTAAATGTCTTTGGAGAAAACGAGAATCAGGTAAGTAATTTCCGAAAATGATTTTATAACTCAAAGGGTATATGAATGTTTCACAATCTGAAACAATGTCATTTGGATAACAATACAATTTAAACGACATAATTTGAATACGACATTTTGTATTTTATTGAAATATTTTTAACTTCTAAATACTTTTTATGCCCCACCTACGATAGTAGAGGGGCATTATGTTTTCTGGTCTGTGCGTCCGTCCGTCCGTCCGTCTGTCCGTTCGTTCGTCCGTCCGTCTGTCCCGCTTCAGGTTAAAGTTTTTGGTCAAGGTAGTTTTTGATGAAGTTTAAGTCCAATCGACTTCAAACTTAGTACACATGTCCCCTATGATATGATCTTTCTAATTTTAATGCCAAATTAGAGTTTTTACCCCAATTTCACGGTCCACTGAACATGGAAAATGATAGTGCGAGTGGGGCATTCGTGTACTGAGGACACATTCTTGTTTTCTAATGTATTACTACACACGTATAGTTGACAAATATTTTATTATTTCATGTACATACAATATAATTGAATAAAATATGTACTTTGGATAATGAAAAAAAAACAAGATAAATTGGTCCTGTTTTGAAATTTTTCGTTGAAATGAATTATGATGTTTCCTATTGTATTGGACATAAGCTTCAACTCCACCAAAAAGTTATGCCCTTACTCAATCTAATTGTGATGGAATAAATAAAACAAAATTACAAACAACAACATTTCTATACTATTTAATGAAATCAGGTTTAATCACGAACAAACATACAGACGAATTGAGTGTATTAAAGACAGCTACACATTTGTTAGATCTTCAAAACTAATGATTGAAAAGTAAACAATACTAGTACCTGAAATAATAGCCTGCAGCACCACTATATATTTTTCATGATATCTAAAAATACCTACATACAATATCTATAATTTTTTTCCATCTTACACAAATTAAAAATATATCGTATATGCCTTGACAGAACATTTTCATGTGTATACTTGATAATATTGTCTCTTGCTCTGCCGTGAAAGAAAGTTTTCACGTGTATTTTTATAGTTTCCTGTATTTTCCTTGACAAAACATTTTCATATGTATATTAATATGTATATTAATATTTATATTAATATTTATATATATTATAGTGTCCAGTATTTAACTTGACATTTTTTTATATCCATGCTTAAATTTCCTGTATCTGCCGTGACTGAACATTTCTAGTTTCCGTTAACTGTCTTTACAGAAAATTTACATGGGTATGTTTTGATAGTGTCTGTTAGCCTTTACATGAAATTTTCATGTGTATGTTGATATAAGGTTCATTAATCGCAATTACATAAAAACATGTTATGTTTACATTGTATGCTTTATAATAGTGTCTTTGTCTGCCTTGACAGAACATTGACATGCATTTTTATAGTGTCTAGTATATTTTTATAGCATCTCGTATCTTTCTTGATGGAACAGTGACCCGTATATTCTTTTTTTTCATGTTTATAGTGTGTAGTATCTGCCTTGACAGAACCTTGCCATTTGTATGTTTAAAGCGTCTCGTATCTGCCTTGTCAGAACATTTTTGTGTGTATGTTTATAAAGTCTCGTGTTTAATAGACAGAACAAATTTACATGTTTATGTTTACAGTGTCCTGTATCTGCATTGGCAAACAATTTTCATGTTCGACACACTTATCCTGATGTAAAAGATTTCATTCCTCATGGAACCACATTGACAGTTAAATGTAAATCTACGAGAAAATTTTCCTGGGCGTTTTGTCAGAGTGGTCAATGGACAGTAGAAGATAATGGCTGTAAGCATACATTATATATTTACGACTACAGACCGCTATACAAAAATGAATGGCTGGTAATTCTCGTCAAAACTATGTTTTAATTAAATTCTTTTTTTCAAAAACAAATTACACACTGTGATTTAATTTTTTTTTAACATACTGATGTTTCGAAATTACACACTGAGATTTTCTATATAATCAAACAAAAAATAAAATGACACACACAGATCAAATAAATTGAAAAACATAGTGAGAATTGTTAATCATTTTAATGATACACTGAGATTCCAAAATATTCACTTAGTTTAATATGCATATTACTTATGAATATTCATGGCATGAATATTTACATAGATTGCTATTTTGGTCTCCGGAACTCTCGTCATCTTAAATTAATGAAATGCTGATTTCACATTACTTTTGTCTTCGATGGAGAAAGCAGAATTCTTTTCATAGAAAAAAGAATTACCATGAGCTACCATCACGTTTTGCAAACAGATGACTTAATCTTAAAAGTGAGAACTTTGAATACCTTTAAAAATGTACATGTCAAGTACCATTAATTCCTGAAATATGGTAGCTGATAAAGATGAATAAAGATGATCTAAAAGTTATGAATAGCCAATATGATATGCATTCAGCTTTTATTAATCTATGAATCATTATTTATTCATCATTAGGTTTTTCAAAGATTACCAAAGAGATAGCAAAACCATTAAAAAGAAAAAAACGTTTTTTTTTCCGAATTTTTGTCGCAATTGTTGCCAATGTTGTTTGTGGTATATTCAGTTGCAGTAGACCAAAATCAAGTAAGATAATTTTTCTTTATTAGGTTCTTGTAGCTTCAAAAAGATTTTGAAAAGTTAACTGAAATCGATTGAATATTGATATACAGAACTGTAAAATGTAGAATGTAGTAAACATCAAAATACGTTTGTGGAGTTGAAATTCGATGATGAAATTTCTGAATTTTAAAGATGCCTGTGGTTATTGACCATCAATTAATATCTGAGTATGATAGTTTCACACCGTTTTTAGAATTTAAAGATAAATTTAGAAATATGATGATCCTTGCGCAATATTCATAATTCCCACATGGAGAACAAATAACATAGAAAGTAGGAACTAAAGTTCACAAGACGGATTTACACAACGAGCAAAACCCATACCGCATAAAAGGCCAAACAAGGTGACGAAATTACAAATGTAAATCAGTTCAAACGAATTATCAAACGGTCTGATTTATATATTTTACATAACAATTACCGATATACCAATTATGATATACAGAAACATACGATAACCACTTAACTACAGGCTCCCGACTTAAGATATACACATACATAATGTGGGAGGGTTAAACATGTTAGCTGGAGCCAAATCCTCCCCTAACTGTGATAATGGTGACAGTACGACATAAGAACAAACTTTAGAATATTTTCTGTTATTTTACAGGAGATACAACTATACCGCAGATAAGTGGTTGCCCATCTGATAGAACTGTAACAGCAATTCCATTTCAGCACCATGCCTTTGTTGATTGGACCCCTCCTACAGCATGGGATAATAGAGACGGACAAATCAGGTACTTAAACAAACTAGACGAACTCAGAACTGTTTAGCTTGGAATGTTTAATAAAATAATGCAGTGCCCTCATACGGTCAGTACCTCCAGTGTAAATGGCGTGATCGTAGCAAGCGGTATATAACAAATGGATTATTTGGGTGAGAACAGTTAAGGAAATGAACATCATGTTTTCTTTGCAATCATGATTACTTTTCAAAATATTACTTTTATAAAGATTTGATCATATATACTTTTGCACTGGTCATTTCATCTCACATTAATTTGATATTTGATAAATTCTCATTTGATGTTTTAAAATGAAATTTTAATTTCTTTAATTGTACAACAATATCCTCCTACCCACGAAATGTAGGTGTCAATCTAAATTACAATGTGAAAGCAAACAACCAAAATTTGCAAGCAAGCCGTTTTAAACTTTTGTTCAGCTTGGAATATCATGATATATCTAACAACAATTTTCAGTGAACTTTTTTTAGTTGTAAAAAGATGTAATTTTTTAGTTCAATCATGAATACGAACGATGCAATTTTCAAAGAATGAAAATTAAATGCATTAGTGTTTTTTGTTGTTTTTCAAACCTAACCTAATAGACGTCCCACAGATAAGTTAACTAATTAAACAACGAAAATATGAAAAAAGACAAAACTGCATTTTCTGTAATTCACAGCGTCCATATAAATGGTCCCTACTTTCCTTGTGGTCCATTCTTCGAACGAGATGGTAGACCAACGACAGTTGGTTATTATGCCCGAGATCAAGCAGGAAATATGGCAACATGCAACTTTAACATTTATGTAAAAGGTGAACAATAGTATATGTTATAGACTAAAACGGCCAAAATAAATTGAGCATAAAAACTCATTCTGTAATGAAAATGGTGATCTGCATCAACAAAAGTTTGAATCCACCAAAACAAAAAAAGAAGAAAAAAAAACGACAGAGAAGAAAAGAAAGATAATGTATTTCATAGTATTGAATTCATATATAGTTATCTTACCTCATATGCGTTTATAGAAATATAATTGGTTAAACGCAACCGTGTGGAGACAGTGTATACATTATATGGGATTAGTAGCTGTGGTTTATTTCAATTATACAGTTAGAAGTGGTGCTATGTCCTTAGTATGAATAACACAGTTTTGGGAGGCATAATCTAAAAGGTTTCAACAGACAAAGGAATTGATGATGAAACATTGAAATAAATTCAAAGAACACAAAGTACAGCTAAAAACGTTTTATTGTTTGCTTTTGATTATGTACATGTGATCTACATATGTTTGAAGACCATTGGTTGACTTCGGCTGTGGTCTGCTCTCTGGTCGGGTTGTTGTCTCTTTGACACATTCCTCATTTCCATTCTCAATTTCATTTTAGTTCTTAACAATTGACTTTTCTCAAACTTTTTTCAGAAAGAGTAAATCAAAAAGCCAAACTTTATTTCTTAAAATACCAACGTATTAGAGTTGTGTTGAGAAATGATATATTATACTTTAAAAAATAAAAATCTCGGCATTCCTATAGGAGCAAACTGTACTACTTTATTGTAGGGGAAAGGGAGGACAGATAGAGGAATTGTTTATTGACTATTTAATGGTTTCTCTCATTGATGTAAAAATGGAGTAGATATCATATTTCAAATAAGATTTTGCACATAGCTTATAGTTAATGAATATTTGAAATTTTGAAATACTATACAAAACACATATATCAAAATGTTTCTAAATGTAGATAATATAATATGAGAAGATGCGGTATGAGTGCTAATGAGACAACTCTCCATCCAAGTCAAAATTTATAAAAGTACACTGTTAAAGGTCAAAGTACGGTCTTGAACACGGATCCTTTGCTATCCTAATACAACAAGCTACAAAGGGCCTGAAACATTACTAGTGTAAAACCATTCAAACGGGAAAACCAACGGTCTAATGTATATAAAATAAATGAAATAATTATACATTTTTCATGAGTTCAGTGTTGTTCAATTCCAGTAATACGATGTCCAGTGCGTTCGGGTAGTATACCAGATGGATATAGAGTCTGTCATCCGAGCTATGGTATGGTATTAGGAGCACTCTGTTGGTATGGCTGTTACCAAGGACACACACTAAAAGGAGCACCAGCAACAATAGAATGTTTAGAAACAGGCGAATGGTCAAGTCAAAAGGAGCCATATTGTGAAAGTAAGTAACATTTGGGATGACGTATACAGAAATCATTAACTCTGAAATGGGAGAATATGTAGAATTAAGTTATTGGTCATTGATAAAATAAGCAGAGCTAATAATTAAAACATAAGTTTCTTTCATGCGTCATGGGTTGCTTTCGTACAAAATGATAGCATATGACGAAATTAAAATATTAGTACTTCAGCTTATATCAGATCAACATTTGTTTTATTGAACACTTACATGTACTGTAAATATATGCATATGTATTATAATACATAACTGTTCTTCTATTTTTACAGAAAAACAGTGTACACCGATTGTACAACGTGGCCAGCTTAGTTTTTCGTGCACAGCAGATTTTTACTCCAGATCTATTTGTACATATGGATGCGATGCAGGATTTGATATTCCTACAAATCAACGGAGAACTAAAGTTTGTTTAGCATCCGGGACTTGGAACGGATACGATCCGGATTGTGTTGGTAAATGCTTTAACTTTTATTACAATTCACTAAGATTGATGAAAAGATTTGGAATGCATACGATCCGGATTGTGTTGGTAATATTTTGAACAAAATAACACTTTTAAACCTAGTATAATAATCTCATCGAAGATACCAGTTTCTATATTTGTTCGGAGAGGTGCAAAGTAAACATTTAAATTAAAAAAAAAACGTCCATTTTATTTTTGCGTCAGACACACGGTTGTCTTCAAAAGAATTATTAGTGACGCTCGAACGATATTTTTTTTAAATAAAGTACAAAATTGTACCATTACATAAGTATATTGTGAATAGATTGTTTTTTCAAGCAAGCAAAAATTATATTATGAATGTAAATTTACAAATACAAATAAATAGTAGGGAGAAACCTAAAAAAATCTTTATTATCTGTCTTTTCTGAAGCTCGTTCGAAAATTTAGTTTTATTGTATATATTTCTCAAAACAATAACAAATAACTACTAAAAACAAACGTTTATAATTTATATATCTTTCTATATGCAGTCATTTAATATTTGTCATAAATCAAATATCTGTATATTTCAGCATAAACTCATTAAATTTATTTGTTCAATAAAAACCAGTTTTCATTATTTTAATTGTAATATGATTCATTTTGTTTATTAGATGTTGAACCGCCTTCAATAGCACAATGTCCAAATACCTTAATGTTTTATCCTGGAGATAATAAAGACACTGCCTTTATTTCCTGGGATAAACCAGTAGTCATAGACAACAAAGACAAGGGATTGGAACCAACACAAGTAACAGGTCCTCCGTCAGCCTCCGAACAAGGAGTTAATACGTATAATGTCAAATACACAGTTAAAGATTCAGCAGGCAACGAAGGAATGGAGTGTTCATTTGACATTGTGATCAAACGTAAGAAATTATCATATTGTACATTTTCATCACTTTTAATATTTAATATGTGTTTGTCTTTTTTTTGCATCTGTTGATCTGTGATTCTGACAATACTGTATCAAATTTGAAAAAAAGATTGTCTTTCGATTAGCATTTAATTAAAGCACAACTGAATAATATTACATTTCCACAAGGAGATTAATACCATTTTATCGGTTTGATTACTGAAGAATCTCCGACGAATTATTTTATAACAACGGTCACCTTGCTTTTTTCGTCTCGATGTGTTTGTATCTTTAGATATGTGCAAATTCCAGAACGCACAAAATTTGGTATATTTGAATTTGAGTTATTTAAATATTAAAGTCGCGATCGTAATGACGATGCAGATACTGCTTATCTCATGTATAATCTATAACACAAAAGATATAGCACCTACCAATTGAGAAACATTTAAATTCCAAAGCAAAATGAATGTTGATTACCGGAGATTTATACTCCAACGCTTATGACGTGAAGTTGAGTGCTGGGAATGTTTTAAAATAAGAGCCTCTATATTGGCAGCGCTCAATTTTCTATCTAGATATACATTTTGTCAGAGTGTGAATTATATCTCTAGCGCTAAACCTAACGTCACCATTCCAGTGTTTTCTTTAAAAAATTACAAAGCCATTAACTTAAATCAACTATACCAACAGTTATATGTAGTATGGATGGATTTAACCTTAACAAGGTTTATTCAATTTTATCTTTTTTTTATCATATTTCTGTAACATGGTCTTATATCATTCCATCAACTTTTTGCTGCATATTAACAAAAAATACATTTATTATATGATGTTTCTTTACAGAACTGAGATGTCCTAAGCTATACCCACTGCCTTATATGAAGTTAAACTGTACAGGAACGAGGCGCGGTTCCGAATGTGCTTTTTCGTGCCAGGATAACTCAGTATTAGTCGGCAAAAGAAACACCTTCTGCACAAGAACTGGAGAAGATCCTTATGCAAAATGGGCGATGGATTTCCAGCCTTTCTGTGAATGTAAGATTTCATCTTTTGTTTCTTTCGTTTAACAAAAAAAACCACATACTTTTTGTAAGCAGCTGAATTCATAATAAATATTGTAAATGATATATTTGCAACAAAAGCCTAAAGTGTTTTAAAACAAGACAACAATGTTCTTTTTTCGTTTGATTAAAAACCTCAGGAAAAGTATGATCTGAAGAAGAAAAAAGAATTCTTTAAATTTGTGTACCTATTCTGGTGTTTCTTTAACTTCCTTTGCTAGAAACAAGCTTTGAAAATTTCAGTATCCAATGGTTGTCAAGATCTAGTACCCCCTGAAAATGGAGCTATGGCATGTGACGTGTGGGTTGGTGGACGCTATTGTCACCCCTTGTGTTCTCAGGGATATTCTGTACTTGCTTCATTACCAAATTTCTTGATTTGCCAAGACAATGGAATTTGGACAAACCACGACAAACTGAAAGACTGTTTTGGTAAGTACGGCATTACAGAATTCGAAAGTGAAACATAGTACACAAAATGTAGAGAAACGGATTAAAATCATATAAAAACAAGTAATTTTTGAAACGGAAATGGTGATAAGGAGCATTTCTATACGGCATATATTCTTACTACACTGTAACTGAAATACAGACAGATATAACACTTTTACGTTATAACGTATTAGTCAAAAATCCATGTACATTTTGTTTTCATTTTCGTAGATACATCAAACTCCAGACGTAGATATGTTACCATGGAAGCTGAGTTTTATTTCACGGGTAACTGCAACGATCCAGTTATTCAGGCTGAGATAAAGGAAAAATATATGACTGCCATAACAAATTCAAATTCCTTTCTTGTAAAGAAAATGTGCATGCCTCCTGAGTGCAATATTGGAAACGTGAAGGTATTTCATATAAGAATAAAACAAACACATTTTAAGGTAATTGGACGGAAACAATTTTCCAATATGGTATAAATTACAACTCAAATGTTTTTGTAATATGTCTGAGGGACATTTCGGTCATGTAATTACAATATTTGTTCGTATATTTTCAAATGCAAGCTAGGCTCAAAGTTTTATCTTACAACCTTAGCTTTACTGGAGAAAAGACCAGTAACATAAACATTTTTTTTAAATATGCTCTCAGCGTCAAATATTTGCGTTTATTGTAATGTTTTGCGTTTGACATCACACACTATGTTATTGATGCAAGTTTGAGTAACTTTTTGCATACAGGTAATTTGTCCAACAACATCAAAGAAAAGATCAACTGATAACATGAAAATAAATACAGACATATCTTTCGAGTCTGGAAATGGTACACTTACATCACAACAATATGAAACAGAAGTGTATACTTATACGGAGTTTCTGAGTTCTCTAGAGACAGAACTGAAATCAGACAACTTTACACTCATTATCAATGACCAGCATGCTTATCTCCTTGAAATGACATCAAACGACTTACATCTAGATTGTCCTGATAATTCTGTTCCTGTATTCAGCGTTATAGTTGCATGTGGTGAGTGGACCTAAAACTAGCGGGGTTCATGATTAATAATTTGTCTGTAATGGTATGATACACACATCTCACATGAATCAAAAACTATATATTTTTTTTTTTTTTTATGATAAACCTGTTAGAAATAAAGGTTTTAATTTATCTTGCAAAGTTGTTTTTTATTATTAATTTTACGTCTATTCCGTAATTTTTTTTTTCAATATTTATCTTTATACATCTCTGTCATTCCAAAAATTGGTTTTGATCGATTCTTTTCAATAATGATTCGGCGATTTGGACAAACTTATTTTATAATGTGTTGTTTGTAATAATAGTATATGTTTTGAAATCGGTAATTATGTTGTTTTATCAAATTAGATATTAGCCTAATTTTAACATTCAAATCTATAATATATATATAGATCATAACTGTGTTTACTAATATGCTCTTTAATATAGTCGTTATGAACACTACCTGATTTTTTAAATATTTCATGGTTACCATTTTTAGTGCAATGTCCCCCTGGCACATTTTATGACGGCAGTTCAAAAACCTGTAGTACATGTTCTAGAGGTTCTTACCAACCACATTCTGCTCAGGATGACTGTACTCCATGTCCGTATACTCAGACAACATCCAGAATTGGTGCTAAAGATGCATCGGAATGTGAAGGTACTCATACATGTAGTGACAGAAGAATGATTAAAAATTCATTTGCAAACAGGGATACTTTAAATTCACATGATTATTATCTATGAATTTTTCTGTAAAGTAAAAATAGTAATGTTGCAATGTTGAAAGAGAGTTAACAAAATCGAAAATCCAGGATTTTTTTTTAGTCTTTGACTTGATATACTAAATGTACTGTATGATTCAAATCATAAAGCAAATTTTAAAAATAAAGACCCTCAAGTTTATTCGCATAGTAAAAATCAATTACTAGAAATAGTAATTTGCTGTTATATAAAAGAAATTTTGCTGTATTGTACTGTATTGTAGATGCTTGTGAACCTGGTACCTGGTCTCTGAATGGTATCCCACCATGTGTAGAATGTGATGTTGGCTATTACGAAAGCGACTATGGTTCTACAGTATGTAAACAATGTCCAGGAAATCGCATCACACTGATGGAAAAAAGTGACAATGTGTCGACTTGTGTTGGTAAGATATAATTGTTTTTCGCATTATTTTTTATTATTCATTTTTTTTTATCAAAGCAAAATCAGAATCACTTTGAAACAAAGATCAACAAGAATTGGTCGCCATAAGTTTAACACACTTTTCGATATAAAATATTGAATCAATACGGATTATGGCTGTAGCTTCATTTATGGCAAAACAATCAACGAGATTTATTCATCCTAATAAATACTAAGTCGATTATTATACAATTGTTGAAGTAAAAATTAAGTAAAAACTTAAGATGATGATACATGCAATTTCAGGATTCCATTTTTAAGTAGCAACATTCAAGCAGCACCTGCATACGGGGTATATATCTCCAAATGGATACGATATTCTCGTGCTTGCATTTCCTATCATGATTTTCTTGAAAGAGTGTCGCTGCTCACAAGGAAGCTTTTAAACCAAGAGTTCCAAATGGTGAGGTTGAAATGATCCCTTCGTAAATTTTACGGACGCCATCACGAGTAGGTTAACCGTTATGGAATAACCGTTTCACAAATGATATTGGATATGTTCCATGCGTCGTAAATACAATCTCCTTCCCTTTCATGAATGTGACCTACCGAATTAGACTATTTACCGGATTTGTTATTACATAAGATATAAGCAACACGATGGGTGCCACATGTGGAGCAGGATCTGCTTACCCTTCCGGAGCACCTGCGATCACTCCTAGTTTTGATAGGATTCGTGTTGCTTATTCTTTAGTTTTCTATGTTGTGTCATGTGTACTATTGCTTGTCTGTTTGTCTGTTTTTTTTTTCATTTTTAGTCAAGGCATTGTCAGTTTATTTTCCATTTATGAGTTTGACTGTCCCTTTAATGATGTTTTTTTCTCTTCAGATTATGATGTTGTTTTTCCAAACAGCACAGAACCTGCTTACACAGAGCTGCAAGTTACCGGTATTTCACTTCAAACACCATTTGTGGTGACTTTTCATATACATTGTCATACTGTATGTCGTGGAACGTTTTTTAGTATGATTTCCTCTGCATCTGACCACATCGAAATGACTTCTAGTTTATTAACTATCAACACGTAAGTCTTTTATGTCGAAGGTATGCTTTAAGTGTGTTGTAGTATATAAAATGTAAAATGTATCGAATAAAGAAACGTAGACAAAAGAATATTAAAAAACTACCGCAATAGGATTAATCCAAAATTAACAATAAACGAAACACAAACAATCAAACAAAAACAACAACAACAACAACAATAACAACAACAACAACAACAACAACAACAACAACAACAACAAAACCTAACCAAATATTTTTTTAGCACAAAACTAAAGCTAGCTGGTAAAGGAATCCTGTGCAAAACATAGGTTATATTTGGGATACGGAAATTTTACTATATTTCGTAGTAACATGCAGCCCATGTTTAATTGTCAATTAAACAAAAGCGGAAATGCGTGAATCATGTGCACTGCACATTGGTGAATGATATATTTCAAACGCAAAAGTTTTTATGTGTGTTTGTTTTTCTCTATTGTAACAGAAACACGTATGGTGCTTTTGAGAATCTCGACTTTTCAAAGAAATGGTTTCACATTGCATTACATATTGGTAAAAATGAGAGTTCTACATTTGTGGATGGAGAAATGCATAAAAAATATGCAAACAACATAGATTTTTCTACAGATGTTGACTTAAATATTACTTTAGGAGGTAGGTCTAATATTTTCGGTATATGTTAGTCTAACTATTGTTTGAAATTTTGTGTCAAACAATTACACAGAATGTCAGCAAATAATCTGACTTTAGATTAGTTCAATCATTCTATAATAATTGTTTTAGTCAAGAAACTTTGAATCGGACATAATTATAAAGAATACTAAATAAGGCAAAGTCTGTTTTAGCATTACTGGTTTATGTATTAAAATATGATATCAAGAAACATTTTATAATAAAATTGAGAATGGAAATGGGGAATGTGCCAAAGAGACAACAACCCGACCATAGAAAAAAACAACAGCAGAAGGTCACCAACAGGTCTTCAATGTAGCGAGAAATTCCCGCACCCGGAGGCGTCCTTCAGCTGGCCGAATATAAGCATTTTATTTATCTTAATTACCAGTCATAGCTAATTATTTGCCAATGAAGTGAGTAAATAGACAGACAGGTTGATAAAAATTTAAGACAAATAATGAACAATTTACATATATAATACAACCTTAAAATATCATGAAGGCCAAACTACAGTCTCTTTGAATCTTCTATCACCAGTTAGATATTTAAATGCTTAGCCATATCATTTTTCTTTGCATGATTGATATTTTTGAAGGACAAAGTTAGTATCAATTGCATTGCTATACGACTATTATGAGTTGTGAATAAGTAAAAAACATTGTCATTTCGGGGCTTTTTACATGTATAGCTTAATATGCGGTATGGGCTTTGTTCATTATTGAAGGCCGTACGGTCACCTATAATTGTTAATTTCTGTGTCATTTTGGTCTCTTGTAGAGAGTTGTCTCATTGGTAATCATAGTTATCAAATGTACCAGGATTATAATTTAGTACGCCAGACGCGCGTTTCGTCTACATAATACTCATCAGTGACGCTCATATCAAAATATTTATAAAGCCAAACATGTACAAAGTTGAAGAGCATTGAGGATCCAAAATTACAAAAAGTTGTGTCAAATTTGTCTAAGGTAATCTATGCCTGGGATAAGAAATTCCTTAGTTTTTCGAAAAATTCAAAGTTTTGTTAACAGGAAATTTATAAAAATGACCACATTATTGATATTCCTGTCAACACCGAAGTGTTGACTACTGGGCTGGTGATACCCTCGGGGACGAAACGTCCACCAGCAGTGGCATCTACCCAGTGGTGTAAATAGTTATTAAATGTACCAGGAATATAATTTAGTACGCCAGACGCGCGTTTCGTCTACATAAGACTCATCAGTGACGCTCATATCAAAATATTTATAAAGCCAAACATGTACAAAGTTGAAGAGCATTGAGGATCCAAAATTACAAAAAGTTGTGCCAAATTTGGCTAAGGTAATCTATGCCTGGGATAAGAAATTCCTTAGTTTTTCGAAAAATTCAAAGTTTTGTTAACAGGAAATTCATAAAAATGACCACATTTTAATTAATGTTATATCATCAAAGATACCAAGATAGAAATTGTTTAATGTGCCAGACGTTCAAATAATTTAGAGCTTGAAATGTATATGATTCAACTGCAAACTAGTAGTGGATATGTTTCTTCTTCAGGAGATGACTTTACTGGGGCTATTTCACAGTTTAGCATAGTTTCCCAGCAAGGGTATATGAAGTATGACCATTGGTATTCGAAATGTGAAAGTGAAGGTGTGCCTTCTGGGTTTGTCAATTGGAATGAGTTTGCTTATAGCAGTCTTATAAATGGCTATATTAACATCCCCTCCAAATGTGATGGCAAGTATATACATAATGTATTTGTTTAGTGTTGTTTAGTATTTTAGTTATTGCAACAATTTGAAAGATACTTTAGAATAATCGAAAATGATTTGAGCACTGCCATATTTTAAGAATGAATTATTGAAGTGGAACCAAGTTTAGTCAAGGCACAAAGGATATATAACACAAATTCATACAGAGTTAATATAGATTTAAGTTGTTTTTCCCTCTGATTTTGAAATTTCTATAAACTCATATGTAAACTAGCGAAATATATATATACATATCATGCATATGATAATAATGATTCTCTTGATTCAAACGTTTTTAATTTTTAATAATCTACTGATAAAGGAATTTAAGTATTCTAGCCAAAGGTCTGTAGCTCCTTCCGGGTATTCCAGCCCCCCCCCCAAAAAAAAAACCCAACCAAACCCTGTCATAACTATGGAATACTAGTAGTGATGAAAAGGGTATTTGTTCTTGCTGTAGGAGGAGTAATGTTTCCTTCTAAACCTGTCTTTGAATTTATTTAAGTCATTAATTTCGTTTCTGTTTAACAGACTATGATGAGTGTCAGATGAATCCTTGTGTGAATGGAAGCTGCACCGACGAACTCGGAGGATATACTTGTTCTTGTGATATTGGGTTTAAGGGCAGTAACTGTGATATAAATATTGATGACTGTGTTGCACATGCCTGTCAAAATAATGCAACATGTATAGATGAGGTCAATGCTTACTCGTGTTCATGTGACTATGAGTATACAGGAGAGCTATGTGAAATTGCAATGGGTATGTACTTTTCGGAACCATCATTTTCAATTAATCTTATCCATAATTCTTTAGAGCGGGATAATGAAATGGTAGCATAGTTTTTTTTCACCAGTTCGCTCACCATTTTGTCTTCAACATCATACAAATAGCAACGTATCAATCTATATCATTTGCTTTCATTTATGATCTGTAATGTAACATTGTATAGCGTAATACTATGTAATGACATGTGGATATGCATAATTGCTTCAATAGTAGGAATGTATCGTTTTGATCAGCGACATTCATTATTTTGCCTTTATTCTTTCTTATTATTTTAGTTGACGGTAGTTGGTCTGACTGGGATAACTGGACAGAATGTTCTGTAAGTTGTGGTAACGGAACAATCCAACGTCGACGGGCATGCGCAGATCCACTCCCAGATAATGGAGGAAAACTTTGTGAAGGATCAGATACAGAAATTGAAATATGCAGCTTAGAACCTTGCCGAGGTTATCAAGTTATTTATATTTCAGAATTGTCAGTAACTCGTAAACTTTAATTGGATTTTATGCTTAACTTGCATATTTATATTGTTAATAGCTACAAAAAGTACCAGGATTATAATTTAGTACGTCGGTTAAACTGTTATATATGTTTTGAAGTAGACTATTCACAAAAAAAGCCCAAAAATGAGATGGTTTGCAACTTTGCCAGATAAAGAAAGTAAAGAAAGAGGTGGGATTCCCATCTTATTTGAATAATCTGAGCTATATATGCAGCATTTAATATGTTTGATGGGACACTCAATATACAAAGACAAACATACATTAACGGCGTCCCAATACTGTTTTTGTGAACAAAAATTCCATTACAATCGTCCGAAGTAGTACCAGAAGTGTAATGTCCTAATCTGTATTTATCAAATGAAAACAACAGTAGTTTAATGCTTTTTAAAATTCATAAATCGATTAAGAGGAAACGAATCCGGGTAACAAACCATAACCGAGGGAGGAACTTCAAATATAAAAGGAACACAACAGAACAACAGAAACACTGAAGTGCAACAACAAAAACCGCCAATGTAACATACATAGGAACAAACCATTTGATAACAACTGCCGTATTCCTGACTTGGTACAGAACATTTTAACAAAATTAACCAAAAAAAAAATGAAAGGTTTGATGAACCCGGTTTTATAAAAAAAACAAACCTCGCTCTTAATAGTCATTGTGTTTTAAATACCGCTGCAGTGACAACGGTACATGACAGAAATAGAGTACAAATAAATGCAAGAACACTCCAGACAACATAAATAAAAAAAATACACTTCGACATGTTTCGACATGTTTACCACAGAATAACAACGAACACTTAAAATGAATTTACGGGATTGAGTTGTAAAGGTGTTATTTGATGAATTTTATAACAATTTCAAGAATATTGATATAAAAATTAGAATACTTATAGTCTATTATTACTTTTGGATGACAAGGGTGATGTCCTATTTATTAATTAACATTTCAAAGGACTTATCAAAGGCAAAGTTTCTTAATTTTCTTAATGTTTTTATAGAATGTACAGAGCTGAGTGAACCGAGTAACTCCACCTTGTCATGTGTTAACAACAGCAACACAATAACATGTGTGCTGAAGTGCAACGAAGGATTTGACTATGACCATGATGTGAAGGACAAATATGTTTGCGGAAATGAAACATATTACTACTGGGACTTTCAGACGGATAATAACCCGTATGGTCGACTACCTTATTGTACAGGTAATCCTTGAAGAAAATAATAAGTCATATATGTCATGACATAATAGCATTGCATGTATATTTTTGGTCGAACAAACGATTATGTAAACATGATACTTTCACCGACATTTTGATAAACATGACACATACATACAGACCTTAGCTAGTATTCGTCATCGGCTAAAACATGTTAAATGTCCATAAAAATTGAATTGTAGTGATATTTAAAGTATGGTGCTCTATGATTTCTGGTCTTCTCATCCAACCGTGATACCGTTCAGTATGAGGTTAAAGTTTTTGACGTATAAGGTTTATAACATGTTGTTGTCCTATCAACTTTGAACTTTGTACAAATAAAATATTGTGGGAACTTTAGAAGAAAAAAATATGCCAAATAATGAGATAGAATAATAAACGTATTTGTTAACTTAAATAACTTTTTATATTTTATTTCAGCGGTTGTTCCAACTTTCAAGATGCACGTTGACCATACAGCGTATTATGACTTGGACGGCTGTGATGCGCTATCCACTACTGATATCGAAAACAAGATAACTGCTAGAATTGAGTCTGCTACAAAGCAACTTACATGTGTGACGTCAAACATATGTACAATGTCAAACAATGAAGTTATAAATTGCGATGTTTCAAGGAGGAAAAGAGACACTAGCACTTTTGTTGGTTTTACTGTGAAATTAACATGTGATACCACTACACGTTAGTCAATTATTATCAGTAGCCTAACAAACATTACAAATCATAAAAAAAATATTATCTACAGAAAAAGTTTCATCTTCAAGACATCAATAATTTTCATTAAATATAAAAACAAAATTAAGTACGTAGGACAAATTCTGATTATTGATAGATTCAAATTTCAACTTCAGATGGAACAGATACCTGCTTTTTTGGATTAGAAGACGCTGTAACAGAATTTGAACAATTGGAAAATGGAAATGAGTTAGATCTACCACACAATAGTATTATATATAAAATTGTACAGAATAGTTCTGTATCAGACAGCAGTTTAAATTGTCCATCCGAAACAATTCCTGTTATTGCTTATTGCGGTAAGAATTTTCCATAGCAATTTTCAAAAAAAAAGAAAGAAACCCGATCACATTTTGATCAATTATTTTTGCATTATGTGTATGCATAAGTTTTAAAAGTATAGATATATTAACAGACACATGTAATATACTTCAGTCTTCAGTATATTCTCATTGGTAATCATACCTTATATCTTTTTTATTGCTCAACAAAAAAGACCAATGAATTGATAATTCTCCTAATCTTTTCTGCGCTTACCATTAAAACAGAAATTATTTAACTATAAGAATAATAAAGGTATTACCTATTGCTGGTTTTGTCCAGAAAAAAATAATCATGTACAGTGTTGGAAACTTGTACATTCTTGATAGCTTAGTCAGCACAAAAAAAAAACTTTCATAGTATATCAAATAATATGTTTGAAAGAAGGTAGGTGCATACTTACACAGTACAATGTTGCCATTGTCTACATACCTTATGTTTTACTGAGCTGTTACTCTTTTGTTTCCTTCATTTTTATATTAAAATTCATTTTTGGAAAGATGCTATATTTAGATTTTTCTCAAGTTTGTATTGTATTGCTTTTCATTTTAGTTCCATGTAGCATCGGTCATTACTATTCCAACGAAGAATGTCTATCGTGTGCTAAAGGAACATATCAAGATCAAACAGGCCAAACGTTATGTTTTTCATGTCCTAAGGGAATGACAACAGAAGGAACGGATTCTGTTTCTATTGATGACTGTAATGGTATGTTTTATAGACAAAATATGAATGAATGAAAATTTAGTATTTATTTTTCTCAGGGGTTAAGAAATATTTTACAACTTTCGATTATATTTTTTTTCGTATTGATATATCTGTCTTTTAAAAGTTTCTCTTCATCTGCTTAGGAAATACTTCAAGTACTTTTGCAACTAAAGTGAATACAGTTAATCTGTTTGTTGATAGAAAATAAAGGTAAAAATAATGCTATTGAACCGATAAGAAACATTGAGAGTGGAAACATAAGTATAAAAGTGTTTATGTGTCGTGGAATGAGAGTTATTTATAGCATTTTATACTTACTGTTATCTATGATATGCCAATATTTGAAATAATATTTTATCATATTTTTTTTGCATTAAAAATATAAAACCTTATTATTTTATACTTTAGTACCGACACCAATAGCTAGTGAGGAAAATAAATGTAAGTATTTTCAGTTATATGGCTTTATTTTGGGCACAATTGTTTAAATTGAAAAAGTCCAAACAAACAAAAGTTCTTGTGGGAGTTTTTATGCAAAGGATGTAAGTATCAATCAGCGCGTGTAAATTATTTTCAGTGGGCTTGTTGGTTTGAATTTTAAAGATTAACAGTCGACAATAAGATTAAAACAGTTATCAAGCGTTTACTTTTCTACATTGGCTACATGTATAGGGGGAGGGTTTAGATCTCATAAACATATTTTACCCCGCCGCAATTTTGCGCCTGTCCCAAGTCAGGAGTCTCTGGTCTTTGTTAGTCTTGTAAGATTTTTAATTTTAGTTTCTTGTGTATATTATGAGTTTAGTATGACTTCCATTATCACTGTACTGGTATACATATTTTTTAAGGGGCCAGCTGAAGGACGCCTACGGGTGCGGGAGTTTCTCGCTACATTGAAGACCCATTGGTGGCCTTCAGCTGTTGTCTGCTCTATGGTCAGGTTGGTTTATTCCTTGAATGCCAACATCCTTTGATCTACGGACAATTTACCTGTAAAATTATGTTGGCGTTCAAGGAATAGGTGCCAGTAGTTATCCCAACAAAAGTGCATGCTTATCAAAACAATCATACTAATTAAACCGATAGGTAAATACAGGTAGCTAAATCTAGTTCATGTTTGTTAAGTTGTTAAAAATCATATTTTCTGCTCCTGCTTGAACAAATATGGATTCTCTTAAAATGAAACTTTCAAAAGTGTTGCATCACAAAGTCAATATGTGCATATCGTCAGGACTTTAAGGAATTCCAGTTTGCACAAATTCTACAATAGCCTCTTTGGACTTTGAAGGATCCTACCATATTACTGATTAAATTTCTTGAAACTTTGTATCTCGTGTTAGATTACTATTTTGTTTACTTCCGTTTGTTCAGGATATTTTTCTTGGTTATACTATTAAATCCCTTTTTTTCATTGCAAGTGATTCGTAAAATAACATTGTTTAGTTGTTTGTCATGTTCGCAACTCATCTGAATTCTTTTGACCATATTTTATGAATTTTCTTGAAACTTTTGTAGAGTTTCCAGCTTAGAAGTTATCAAATTAACTTTATTATTTTTTAAATTTAATTAATTGTACAACTGAAAATTCATATAGTTTATATTAACTAATAAAATATTTAAATTGATATGGAACTTAACAAATCTCTTATATCCTTAATTTAGTTTGAAATAATTGTATTAAACTAAAATTTCATTAAATTTTTTAATATTTCTTATGTTATTAACATATTCATTCCAAACATATTTTTTTGATAAAAAGTAAACAAACGTTTTAATATTCTATATTTCTTTAAAATTCATTATAATTTTACCCCTAAAATCTACTATTTTTCCTTTATGAGAAAGTGATAAAATGTTGCATTTCTATAAAGTTCATTAATTATTTTTAACAGTTAAATACTTATAAAAACACCTATTGTTATAATATCAACATCTATTGAAATATTTTTGTTGGCATTCAAGGAATAGGTAACATATAAAATGTTGGCTTTCGAGGAAGACACCGTCGGGTTGTTGTCGCTTTGACACATTTCCCATTTCCTTTCTCAATTTTATTTGGTAGAAAACGAAGTTCCTTTTACTAGAAATATCCAGTTTAAAATCTAGGATGTGTATTCGCTTGCTGAAAGAAAAACCAATTATATAGATAAGGGCATATAATGTCTATATTATGTTTACAGTTCACATCTATTGGTTAGTCCCTTTAAATTAAACAAAACTACAATTTTAAAAATGAGATTTTCTTTCTACAAATGTTTATCACCTTAGAGTAAGTGTATACATTGAATTGATAAGTTTTTGATTTTTTTAAATTAAGTTCAATTAACCAAGTTTTTTTTTATTAAATTAACACGATAAAAAATATCAGATCTTGGAACAAATATAAGAACGATATATATACAATGTAGCAATGTTTTAAAGTAAAACTATATATAATTTAAAGAATATTTTGTTATTTTATTTCAGTACCCATCATTTTGGCAGTGTGTATCAGTATCTCAATCTTAGTCATTATGGTGATTGTCATTGTGGTAATTTGTAGACAAAATGGGTATGCTGCATAAATTAGTGTTTTTGTACAGACTGAGTGTTCCTAGGAAAAGATTAAAAATCAAGCTTCTATTCTCTATTCTAAGTTAAGACATTATGTCGTTGATAGCCAATCTCAATTGCATTTATAGAGACTTAAGTCTATCTTTCGGAACTATTGTTGAGACACAATATTTATTAAGATTGCAACATTTTCAAAAACAGTTCAGATTATTCAAATACTATTATTCGTTTACCTATTCATAATTTATTGATCAATTTAACATTTCTAGTTTTCCAAACAATTGACCTAAATAAAGGGTATTGTTGTGCACAAGGAATAAAATTGAGAATGGAAAGGGGAAAGTGTCGAAGAGACATCTACCCGACCAAAGAGCAGAAAACAGCCAAAATAGCACTAATGCGTCTTCAACACAGCAGGAAAATCAAGCGCAAGTAGGCGGTCTTCAGCTGGCTCGTAAACAAAACAATGTACTAGTTCAGTGAAAAAGAACGTCACAATACACTCCGAAACATGTATATGAATTAAAATTAAAAAACCCATAAAAAATAATAATGGCAAGATACTCAGGACTTGGGACAGGTGCAAAAATGCGACAGGAATAAAATGTTATGTTAGTTCTCAAACCACCATCTTATACATATAAGAAATGTAGAATCAACAAACATACAGCAATACGTAAAAGTAAATTTCAGTTACAACAAAGTCCGAGTCTGATATTAGAATGGATAACAAAAGAAATTACGCAAAATGACAATAAAACATAAATTCACAAATGACAACTTTCAGTGCCTGACATTCCAGCTTCAGGTCTCAATAAAACAGATTGAAGATTATTTCTTTGCAATATGATGATCAAGTATAATCCGTCCCGTGAGGGATTCAATATCCTCCCTTCATAAAATATACGCAAAACACATAAACTGTATCATGCCAACAACTGGTGTTAGAATAAATGTGTTCTTTTCCGATGCAAATCGGTTTACACCAGTTTTTACCAGTTAAAAGAAAAATTCAACTTGATCAAAGTTTAAACATATACCACCCATCTGATAATTTAACTTTCATCAGCTGAGCATACTAGTCAAACAGTTCGTCCTTTTTAAATCTAAATGCTGTATATAAGTTAAAAGTAGGAAATCTCACACGTCAACAGTTCAGGTGAAAGCAACGTTATTTAGAGCTTTAGAAGTATACATTAGAACGAAATATCGACCACAGAATTGCTTGTCTACTAACGTTTCAAGTATGATACATTTTCTATTTCTAGAATTTTCAAAAAGAGATTTGAACAGAATAAAAACAAAAAACTGAAAGGTAGCTGTGATAAAGTTGGAAAGCCACGAATCAATCCAAACGCAATGTAAGTATTAATTCCAATATGAACATGAACTCATCATTGATACGAGGCTTAAAATTGTGTACATCAGAAACGCGTTGTGTTTCCAAAAGACGCATCTGTGACGGTCGAAAAAAAAGAAGTTTTAAGGACAAAATAAATCACGAAATTAAATAGCTTCAAGTAAACTAAAGGGTTCCGCGAAATACAGATAGTGTTCTATATGCTTTGGATATGACGATATATTCAAAGTTTAGTTGACAGTAAATAATTTTATAACTAAAATCATATCAACTCAGAAGTGTTGATTACCGGGCTGGTGTAGCATTTGGGGAGGAAACCTCCTCCTGCAGTACTATTGACCCTGTGGTTAGAAAGTCCAAACATTAATTTATTTTGATTAATATTAATGAAAATAAGATACATCCCTTTTTTCATAGACGAGCATGACTTTGTATATGATTTGACGTATTGCATTATTCAAAGTAGTATTCCGTTTTAAAGTGTTTTTTTTATTTTTCATTTTAGAACAAGTATTCAAAGTAGCACCTTTAGTAACGATGGATTTGAATTCGACACAATTACATTAGGAATCAGTTCTCCTCCTCCCGTTAGCTGTTCTTTTTCTCAAGCAAATCCGAAGCACGGCGAAGCAAAACAGATTTCAAATCTTTCAGAGGATGATGATAGGCGGCCAAATTCACCGAGAGAATGTTGGACACCAGAATCTGTGAATGGCATTGAAGTTGATTGTTGATAATAAAAAGATATTACATCGACTTATATCATATGACAGTAATTCGTCTAAACTTTTCATATACGAATAGTTCTTATTTTTGTGGCTGGGAATCATTCAACATTTATGTTACATGTTTTTGCATTCAAATAGTAAATAAAATGTTCAATCTAGACTATAATTGTCACTTTTATGATGTCCGTTTCTAAAAATCTTCCAACATTTTTTTTGTAAAAAAACCCATGCACTCGAGAAATTTGTTTTAAAACAGAGTTACATACACATACCTTATACTGAACGGAGCTGTTTTCATTGAACAATATGAAGATGCATAAATTGCCAAATTACAAGATGACAACCATAGATCAAAAATGGAAGACAGAGGATTATAATCATGACAAATTACAAAATCCTTATTCACTTGATATGGTATCTGACGTGTACATCTTCAACACACGTGTTTTTATGACGGATGGCTTGTTCTGTGATCTAAAAACAAGACACATTTATCTTCATTGGTCAGTATATTAATGAAACAGCATTGATATAAGATACTATACCATGGAAACAATAAATGATATAAGTTGTGGAAAAAGAGACAAAACAATGGCAAAATAAAATAAACTAAAACACAAAAAAAGTATCCGCATTTTTTCACATAAAGAAACAAAACACCGAGCAACATTAATCTCTCTATATACTTGGAGTGATTTCATTGGCACCACAATGGTTACCAGCTCATACCCCGCTAATCCAGTCGTGACACTCTAGGTAAAAATACTTTTAGAAGTCATATTAGGTGAGTATGCATCATATAGTAGTAAATTGGTTATTAGTTGTTGCACCCCCCCAAAAAAAAGTATCAGGTCTAACGGGCTTTATCATTTATTTTTTCAAAGGCTGTAAGATCCTCCTCCAGTGATACTCAATTAAAAATGGTTTGAAAGCCAAATTAGATATAATTTAAAGTTAACCAGCGTTACAAACGGAAATGAAAGGCAGTTCAAAACACGGATAATGCTATTTGTCCTGGCGTATATCAAACTTAGTCTTTCGAATAAATCAACATTCCATGAATAGTAAATTTTTGGCATATTATTTCAAAAATGTATCTACTACTCGGCTGATGATACTCTCAGTAGCGAAACTATCACTAGAAATATAGCGTTGGCTTATTTATTTTTTTTAATCAAAACGCATTGAAGATATATTTGTATGATTGTGTCGCGTTTCATCTACACAAAATTAATGAGTGGTGCGCTAATATAAAATATCAAAGTACTGAAGTACTGAACATCATAGGACCTCAAGTAATGTTGAATTATTGATAAATGACATGTGTTTATATTATACCTGCCATACAGAAATTTTCACCTTACAATATAGTACAAATAATATAATTTGCTATCATATCTGAGATACTGACTTGAACTAGGAAACTTAACTTTGTGAATTATCAACGATTACGTGGTCAAATGAGAACTGTTAGATTGGCATTATGACCATATATTATAGTTGCACACATACAAAAGTCGTTAGCGTATAACTTATAATAGAGAATCAACATAGCAAACAATTCTTCGAGTAGCTATATAGTCACTCACTGAACTATGAAAAAGAGGTTCAAGACAATCATATTAAAACAGATAAATTGTAATATTGGGGCTAAAGATACCAGATGAACAGCAAACTCATAAATCGAAAATCAACTTACAATTCCATGAATAAAACTGAAAAAAGACACCCAGACAACTAAAAGTACACTAGAAACAACATAGAAAACTAAAGACTGAGCAACACGAATCCCTCCAAAACTTGGAGGTGATCTCAGGTGCTTCGGATGGGTAAGCAGATCCTGCTCTACAAATGGCATTTATTAACAATGTATGTACATGTAGTATCCAGGTCTTCTATTTTCTGAAACATTTAGCTTTTGGATCAATTGCTAATTAAATGGATGTTAACAAAGCAAGATTACTATCCCTTATTCTAGATTTTTGTTGCAGTCAACACAAACATGTACATGTACATTGTAGGTTCTGTTCTCTAATTATTAAATGGTTCATTGTTAATATTACAATGTATTATATGAAGATAGCCTTTCGCTAATAATGATATTTTTGTTAATTGAATTTCACAACATCTGGATAGTTTTTCAACTGTTAAGTCTTTTTTTACTCTGGATTTAATACTTTGGATACCACTGGTTTTAGCAATGAGAAAATTTTGCACCATACATATAGAACACAACTACCATATGAATGTGTCGGTCCTTAGTAAGCAGCCTGTAAAACAGGGCTTGTAATTTTTTGGTGTATATCTTGATTTTCTGTTTGCACATTGATGTGGCCATTAGTTTTCTTGTTAATATTGTTTAACATTTGTCATTTCATGGCTATTTCTAACTGATTTATGTATAGTTTTTTTTCTGATTGTAAAAATACTGTATGGTAAACTTTATTTCTTTTTCATCATTTTGTCTAGAGCTGATTACCAATCATACCTCCCTTTTCGTTTATTTTTTTATGAATAATGACAACAGTTTGGGTTTGATTTTCATTTAGGGAGCTACCATTTGATTTTTATGGGGGGGCTAGGATGAAAATTTTTGTCCTGCTTTTTTTTTTAATTGTAATCTCTGTCCTGCCTTTTTATTTTTTACTCTATTCGGTCCTGCCTTTTTTTTACTAGTTATCCTGACTTTTTTTTACACAAATTGTCATCCTGCCTTTTTTTTTACCAAGTTGCTCATCCTGCCTTTTTTTTTTACTCTAAACTCCTGTCCTGCCTATTTTTTTCAAATTTCATCCATATCCCCCCCCCATAAAAATCAAATGGTACATGTAGCTCCCTTATGTATGTACATGTGAAAATATAAAACAGTATACATATAATCTCATTCCATCATTAATATTGGTCGTTGTTGGTATATATTTATTTATCTTTAAGTTTAACAATGTACTGTGAAAGTGCTATCTTCTAACATATACTTAGTATTATGGTGGAAGCAGGACAAATCGCCCCACTGCCAAAACGCCCAACACCAAATCGCCACACTTTTTCACCAACCCGCCCCATTTAAAAAAAATCGCCCCAATCTGGTTTACCAACTCGCCCCACTTTTTAAAATATCGCCTCACTTGTGAAAAGGGTTAAATCCTGTTAACTTTCCCCCTGTCAACTCGCCCCACTTATCTAGAATCTACTTCAATATATAATTTTCAGAACTCCCAACTAGCCCCACTTAAATGAAAACTAATCCACACAGAATACAAAAAAAAAAAACCCGGAATTTATTAAATCAATAGTTTTTAAATCAAATGATGTTTAACATTCTTAAAATATAATTGCAAATACATTTTGTATCATTATTGGAGAATAGCTTTATACGTGTAAGCTTAGTTATTTGTATAACAATTGAAAAGAAACCTGTTAATTGTATCATAATCATACAATTTAAGGATTTCAATTAACATTAATTTGATTTTATAGCACTTCACTAAGGTTTACATAGGTATTGAAGTGGGGCATGGACATAATACAACGGGATTGCATCTTTTTTCATAAGTGGGGCAAGTTGGCACTAATAAATTCATCGTGGTTTATCTATTTGTCATGAGTGAGGCGAGTTGGCAGACCATATTTCAGCAAAATTTTAACCCTTTTCATAAGTTGGGCATGTTGTCCAACCTATTTGCAATGTGATTTTACACTTCTTAATAAGTGGGGCGAGTTGGTAAACAAGATTGTGCGATTTTTTAGAAAGTGGGGCGAGTTTGTGAAAAAGTGGGGCGATTAGGTGTGGGGCGATTTGCCAGTGGGGCGATTTGTCATGGATTCATTATCATGGTTATTGTGAAACCACTGATTCAAATGACAAGGTTCACTTATTGCCCAAAATGGCCTAAAATATAAACTTTACCCTAAGAACTCAAAAAAACTTCACAATTTGGTTCGTAAATGGGTCTGTTTCAAAAGTCTTAACGCTCAATAAATCAGTTCTTTTCATAAAAGTACATTTTGTGTTCCAAATTTGACAAAATGTGCTGATTTTGGGCAATTTTCAGACCTGAAAGCTTTAAGCCTTTAGGAATAAAGGTTTGGCCGCCACCTACCATCCAAAATGTTTTGTAACCAAAAGAATCCAAATCTGATATATATAATTCATCAATATAAAAACCTTTTGGATCTTGGATGGCAGCCAAGGTTAATTATACCAAAAACAATTAAAGTTTTACCATAGTTATTGAATTATCTGTGGTATTATTTTCACAATTATTCAATGGTTTTGTTGTGTATGATTTTCGAAAAGAAAAATAAAGATGACCGCCTGATTTTTTTAAGTGACATATGAACAACAGAGTCAGTGTGGGGCCACTAAGCTAAACTGCCCACTTTGCACCAGCCAATATAAATGAATGCCTAGGGTGGGAATCGAAACCACATAACCAACTCAGTTGTCCCTATATTTTTAAATGAACAAAAAATTGTCAAGAACAAATTTTAAAAAATGTATAAATGTGTTAAAAATTCAATTATCAAATTATACATGAAAATATAGGTTTATTTTCGGTGATTCAGATGTCTACTTAGATTGTAGTCCCATAGGCTCCACTGTACAGCTACATGAATAAACAGCGTGAAAGGGGTTAAATTTGCTGAGGCAGATTTTTTGGGGGAGGAGGGAGCTGAAGGCACGCCCTTTTCAAGGAGCTTCATGAATGGTTAATGCGTAGTCCTTTTTTATATAGTTTTACCCAAAATGTTGACTTGCTAGACCCCTCCCTCTTTTAAATCCTGGATTCTCATCCAATTTGATATAAATCTAAACTCTTAACAAGGTTGCTTAAAATGATAACAACTATGTTTGAGAATTAAAAATAGATAGGTTTGTTTAAATTATCTAGAATATACATGTACATGTGATTTTAATCGTGGACATTTTAAATCCCTGTTATTATTAACTTATGTGTGACTTGGGTTTCTGGTACAAATTAAAACATGGAATTATTCATCCAAACTCATAGAAAGATTCTTGAGATTTAAATTTTCACAGAATAATAAATTAACAATATTCAAAGAGCAGATTGCTCTGAGGGATACGATTGTCTTTAATTATCCACACCCGTATGAAAAATCACAAAATCACGGATCATGGGGAGGGGGGGGGGTCCGGGGTTGGCACCCCCGTTTTTTGACGATCAATGCATTTGAATGAGGACATATAGTTGGAAACCCCTTTTTTAAATGGCTGGATCCGCCCCTGTTGAAGGTTACAAGAGCACAATTATTCGTAATGCATTTTCCATAGGGTATCACTTGTGTTCCAAGATTCTGGGGCTGTAAAATGTAAACAAATAACTGCGCTCTTGTAACCCTATATAAGTGATCTACTTGTTACTTTAATACGAAGAAAATAAATTTAACTCCAAAAATTGTTGAGATCTAATATAAAAAAAAAATTGTTGCAATAAAGAATACACAAGAAGTAAACTTATCTTTAAATACCTTGCATCGTATCTCCAACTCAATCTGCTGGTATTTTCAAAATGGCGACAGGGAAATGGACGTCAAGTTGGTTACCTATTCCCTATTCCCTATTCCCTATTCGTTACCTATTCCCTATCCCTATTCGTTACCTATTCGTTACCTACCTATTCGTTACCTATTCCCTATTCCCTATTCGTTACCTATTCGTTACTTATTCCCTATTCCTTATTCGTTACTTATTCGATTTTTAATATCCTTCCCCCTTTTTAATTAAGTCTCCCAAACAAAGTTTGGAGGCTTATTGTTTTTGCTCAGTTCTTATTATTCTTCTTCTTCCTCTGCTTCCTCTTCTTCCTCTTCTTCCTCTTCTTCTTCCGCCACTTTAAAAATGAACTTGTCCGCAGCATTTCTCCAAAACTACTTGTCAGATTTACTTAGGGTTTCATAAAATGATAGACTAATATGTCTAGGTGAGCCATCAATCGTTCATTTGTGCATTGGGGTCTATTAAGGGGTATTTTGGGGGGCAGAAAGAAGGGAGGGGTTTACTATAGAACCCTATGGGATTTTATTTTCTAAAATTTTCAAATGAATATAACTTGAAAACTGTAAGTGATAGATACATCCAGTCTTCAGAAATGATTAAAGGACAATAAAATAAATCACATGAAATATAGGGGAGTCCCTGGGGGGTCATCCCTACCCCCTTCAATTCGAGAATATGCTTTGAACTTGTAAACGGTCCAGATCCCCACCCCTAAACCATATATATTCTTGTATGGGAAAATCAAATGAAATTAAATAAAAGTTCCTGGGGGTCACCCCCACCCCGTTCAATTTGAGAATGTACTATTATCTTGTAAACGGTCCAGATCCCCACCCCTAAACCATATATATTCTTGAATAGGACGATAAAACAAATCAAATGAAATTAAATGGAAGTCCCCGGGGTCATCACCACCCCGTTCAATTTTAGAATGTGCTATTATCTTGTAAACGGTCCAGATCCCCACCCCTAAACCATATATATTCTTGTAGGGGACAATAAAACTAATCAAAAGAAATTAAATGGAAGTTCCTGGGGGTCAATCCCACCCCGTTCAATTTGAGAATGTACCATTATCTTGTAAATGGTCCAGATCCCCACCCCTAAACCATATATTTTCTTGTAGGGGACAATAAAACAAATGAAATGAAATAAAATGAAAGTCCCTAGGGGGTCAGCCCACCCCTCTTGTTTGAAAACTTGTAAACGGTCAACATCCCCACCCCTAAACTATATATATTCTTGTAAGGGACAATAAAACTAATCAAATGAAATTAAATGGAATTTCCTGGGGGTCACCCCCACCCCGTTCAATTTGAGAATGTACTATTATCTTGTAAATGGTCCAGATCCCCACCCCTAAACCATATATGTTCTTGTAGGGGACAATAAAACAAATAAAATGAGATAAAAGGGAAGTCCTGAGGGGGTCATCCCACCCCCTCTTGTTTGAAAACTTGTAAACGGTCAACATCTCCACCCCTAAACCATATATATTCTTGTAGGGGACAATAAAACAAATAAAATGAAATGGAGGTAAAGTACCTGGGGGTCACCACCACCCCCTCCTGTTTGAATACTTGTAAATGGTGGAGATCCCCACCAGTAAGCCATATATATTCTTGTATGGGACAAAAAATCAAATCAAATGAACATTGGACCATATGAATTGCGAGTTATGGGAGCTTTGTTTGGGAGACTTCGTAACAGCATCCTGTTACAATTACTTCTTATTGTTTATACGTTGTACTCTTATATCTGGTAATAGTTCTAAATTTGTTGAGGTAAAGTGATCTTTGTATGACCTATTTATATGTGTTTGTGCTCAACCGATCCTTTTACTTTATGTTCGATACTCATTGGTTCCTTATTTGATTTTTATACGTTCTACCTTTTAACTGCTTTATGTCCGTATGTTTGAAGATGGATCTTGGTTCGAAGGGATGAAATCACCGTGTTAGCGTTTGCATAAAAAAAAGATGTGGTATGATTGCCAATGAGACAACAACCCACGATAGACCAAAATGACACAGAAACTATCAAATATAGGTCAATGTACGGCCTTCAACAATGAGCATATCCCAAACCGTGTAGTCACCTATAAAAGGCCCAGATATGACAATTTCAAACAATTCAAACAACAAAACTAACGGCCGTATTTCATATACAAAAAAATAAACGGAAAACAAATATGTAACACAAAAACAAACGATAACTACTTAATTTCAGGCTCTTGTCTAGGGACAGGCACATACTAACATAATGTGGTGGGGTTAAACACGTTAGCAGGGTTTTACATCGTTTCGGAGCATGCTATTACCTTGTTTAATTCGTTCCATCACTCGCTTATAATTCGCTTATAATACGTGAATCATACGCTGCACCTTTTAAAACATGATTTTCAATTGTTTTGTTGTCTCTGGTGGAAGATTTGGGTTCTTAGAAGTGATAAAACTCTATAAGCGCATATGTACCCGTTCCAGCGCTCGGATAATACCCTGTTAAATATTCGTTACTTATTCGCTTTAAATACGTTTGTTGTACGTTGCACCTTTTAGAAAAGGATTTTCAATTGTGTTCATATCTCTTGTGGTAATAATGTGTTCTTATAGATTTAATATCCCTATTAGTGCGTATGCACCCGTTCCAGAGCTCGGATAATACCCTGTTACTTATTCGTTCCTTATTCGCTTTTAATGCGCGGGGTAAGTATACGTTGCACCTTGAAATAAATCGTTTTTTAATTGTGTTCATGTCTCTGGTGGTAACAATGTGTTCTTAGAGACGAAATGACCCTATTAGAGCGCATGTACCTGTTCCAGCGCTCGGTTAATACCCTGTTACCTATTTGTTACCTATTCGTTACTTATTCGCTTTAGATACGTTTGTTGTACGTTGCACCTTTAAGAAACGGATATTCAATTGTTTTCATATCTCTTGTGGTAATAATGTCTTATAGAGATGACCAGGATATTGACGAACGAACCTATCTCGACGAACGAACGTATTGGGAGCGGTAATTGTATGTTTATAAACGTACTTAAAACCAAAAGGTTTTGTTGTGTAATGGTTAATATGTTTGAATTGTATTCGGATGCAATCACGATAATAGAGAGAAATGCATTAAATATACCAATTTTAAATGGTTTTCATGATTTATCGATAAAAGATGTATAAAAGTGTTACGTATGTTACGATATCATATACATGTAGTTTTTATTATTGTTGAACGCATGATGAAATGTACATCACGCACAGGCGTATTCGAGTGCACCGACAACTTTTACTTTACTCATATGAATACATAATTTAGATGCTCTCGGATAATACCCGGTTACTTTTAAAGCGCAGGGTATACGTTGCACCTTAAAATAAATGGTTTTTAATTGTGTTCGTGTCTCTGGTGGTAACAATGTCTTCTTAGAGATTAAATGACCCTATTAGCGCGCATGTACCCGTTCCATCTCTATATACATGCGCGCTAATAGGGTCATTTCATCTCTAAGAACACATTGTTACCACCAGAGACATGGACACAATTGAAAATCCTTTTCTAAAAGGTGCAACGTACAGCAAACGTATTATAAGTGAATAGGTAACGAATAGGTAACGGATAGGTAACAGGGTATTAACCGAGCGATGGAACGGTACATGCGTGCTAATAGGGTCATTTCATCTCTAAGAACACATTGTTACCACCAGAGACACGAACACAATTAAAAACCATTTATTTTAAGGTGCAACGTATACCCTGCGCTTTAAAAGCGAATAAGAAACGAATAAGTAACCGGGTATTATCCGAGAGCTGGAAGGGGTAATATGCGCTAATAGGGGTATTTCGTCTATAAGAAGACATTATTACCACAAGAGATATGAAAACAATTGAATATCCGTTTCTTAAAGGTGCAACGTACAACAAACGTATCTAAAGCGAATAAGTAACGAATAGGTAACAAATAGGTAACAGGGTATTAACCGAGCTCTGGACCGGGTACATGCGCGCTAATAGGGTCATTTCATCTCTAATTACAAAAAGTACACATTGTTACCACCAGAGACATGAACACAAGTGAAAATCCTTTTCTAAAAGGTGCAACGTACAACAAACGTATTATAAGTGAATAGGTAACGAATAGGTAACGAATAGGTAACAGGGTATTAACCGAGCGCTGGAAAGTCAAACAATATGTAAATGTGATGTTGTTTTATATGTTTTATATGTTTGTTGTTCTTTGATAGTAATCTCATCAATCAGTTTATATATAAAAAATATATCGTTTTTTTTAACCCGTTCAAAAATGATTTTTTTTAAAGAGGAAAAGGGGGGGAGGGCAGTGTGTTAAATGTTGTCCTGCATTTCTTTTAGTGAAATCTCTGTCCTTTTTATTTTTCACTCTATTCGGTCCTGCCTTTCTATATAAGTTTGTCCTGACTTTTTTATTACATAAATTGTCAGCCGCCTTTTTTTACTCCACATTCATGTCCTGCTTTTGGTGGTGGTCTTTTATCATACCTGTCAACCTCTGACGAAGCAATCTGTTTAGTGTTAAACTGGTCATCAGATTTCATGCAAGGCTTACTTGGTCCATTAACAATGCAAATGACGACATTGAAGATCACTTTCAAACCACACAACAAATTTATAAGATAAATGCAGATACTAATATATATATTTATAAGATAAATGCAGATACTAATATATATCATTATTATTGCAAAAAAATATATATTTCTTAATTTTGTTTTATCTCTTATGAAAAATACCATACATTATAGCCAAGGCTCCGTGTTGAAGGCCGTACTTTGACCCATAATAAAAGTAGGGTAGTATACCTTACATAATAATGACTTCATTGTTTAGCCAACAAGCAAGCTAATCAAAGATTCTACCGTTACCTACACACTCAATGCAATCGGCTGTAATTCTGTTAAATTATCACAAAATAACAATACAAAAAATAATCAAAATGGTCCCTTGAAATTGCAAGCTTTATTGTGATTTTCTGACATAATCTCCATTCACCATTAGGCAAAAACCTGGACCGCTGTTACAAAATAAAATCAGCAAAAAATATTTCTAAATAAAATTCAGAATGGAAATGGGGAATATGTCAAAAAGACAACAACCCGACCAAAGAGCAGATAACAGCCGAAGGCCACTAAAGGTCTTCAACTCCGCGAGAAATCCCGCATTCAGAGGTGGGCCTCAGCTGGCCCCTCACTGAAATTATGCACTAGTTCAGTGAAAATGGAAGTCATACTAGACTCCAACACATATAAATGAACTAAAATTAAAAATACATACACGACTAACAAAGGCCAGAGACTTGGGATAGGCGCAAACATGCAGCTAGGTTAAACATGTTTTGTGAGATCTCAACCCTACTTTATACGTCTAGCCAATGTAGTTTTGTTGAAATGGTCGTCGTGGAAGGAAATTTTGTTTAAGAATTTTAGTTATGATCCTGGACACCAATGGTAGAACTAACGGAAATACAATAAACGATTCAAAATCAGATTGAGGCATGGAGTACAAATGTATGTCATTCATAAATTGTATCCCCTCCCTCCATGCAAACGAAGTTTTGTGTATATAGGATAGGAATCATCCCGCCCCGTATGTCTGTCGGTTTGTGTATCTGTTTTTCCCTTCCAACTGCCTATGTATTTTGTCTAAACTTTATACAGCTCCTGACAATGATGTGAAACTTCAATGTAGATAGGATGTTCCGGTGCATTGAGATCTCTGGGAGTCCCTTTGGAATTAAAAAGTTTGAATGTATATATTATGCAACTTGTCACAGATACTCCAAAGTTCAAAAGACCAGTTACTTTGGGAAAATAAGTGTTAGTGCACTTTGGAATTTTACTCTTTCCAATATAAACCTTAGCATCGCAACTCCTTAAAATTGATTTCAGATACACGTGTAAGTTGGTGGATCGGTAGATCCTCGTTTACACACCTCCATGAAGGAATTATATTGCAGTCCATCAATTTTCCCAAAGTAACTTATCTTCACTTTGGAGTTTCGGCGAGAAAAAAATGTATTTTGGTTCTTCCCAATAATAAGCCTTTCAAGTCTATAGGTCATTAGTTTTGACGTTTGAAATGTGGAAGGATTTCGTTTAGTAATATACCCATTAATTTAGTGTAGCAAAATATGGGGAAAAAAACTTAATTTCCGGTAATTACACGTTTACTATAATAAAAAAAAAAGAGCTTTGTCCTAAATTGTCGATTTTCACATGAAACCATAGCAGTTGGACAAATGTCACACACTGTAATTGTCTCAAGAATGTCTAAACCAGCATTTCAAAATGTCTATTTTTCTTTTTATCTTTTTATACCATAATGTGATACTCAGCCAGTTGAAATGTACTTTAGGTCCATCTGTGTGCGTGGGTTGGATGATTTGGTCCAATTTTTCTAGGGTTATATCCCTTAGTACTCAAAGATTGAACCCTCACCAGTATGCACCTCCTATGACGTGGTATATTGGATAATAGCAGTCTGTTAACTCATTTATATTCGTATAAATTTGCAATTATAATGCATAAACTAATTAAATGAGCGGAAAATGTAATAACCATACGAGATGCAACTGCACTTTGATTAAAAGTATCAATACACTAGTAATAAACTTCAATATCCATTTTTGTAGCATCCCCTTTTACGACATGCAAAACATTTAAAAAATTAAAACTTGTTTCTTTGATTTGATCAGGGTTCCTTGTAATCAGCCTTATCTAGCTTGTCTGGGGGCAAAAGAAGCCAACGAAGATAGATAAATTTCGGAAAATAAAGCAAGATTTAAAATTAAAAAAAAATTATATCAATATGGTAAACTTTGATATCTATGCTTTCACCCTTTATACCCCCCCCCCCCCAAAAAAAAAAAACACTTTTGGGGCCTCAAATTTTAAAACAGAGTCTTGAATATCGAGTGTACCTTTTTCTATTGTAGCAAACATTAAATTATTAATGATTGGAGTAAGCTTATAATCAGGTAATATTTCTTTAAACTACATGCAGAACCATGCAATTTCTTTCACTTCGACGATTTTATGTTGGATTAATTCATTAAGATGTATAAAATGCCGCTCCCGCTTCGTAAGATTCGTCAAGTTACGCTTTCGTACGTTCGTTCGTCAATATCCTGGTCATCTCTATAATACATTTGTTGTACGTTGCACCTTTTAGAAAAGGATTTTCACTTGTGTTCATGTCTCTGGTGGTAACAATGTGTACATTTTGTAATTAGAGATGAAATGACCCTATTAGTGCGCATGTACCCGTTCCAGAGCTCGGTTAATACCCTGTTACCTATTCGTTACCTATTCGTTACTTAGTCGCTTTTAATACGTTTGTTGTACGTTGCACCTTTAAGAAACGGATATTCAATTGTTTTCATATCTCTTGTGGTAATAATGTGTTCTTATAGATGAAATACCCCTATTAACGCATATTACCCGTTCCAGCGCTCGGATAATACCCGGTTACTTATTCGTTTCTTATTCGCTTTTAAAGCGCAGGGTATACGTTGCACCTTAAAATAAATGGTTTTTAATTGTGTTCGTGTCTCTGGTGGTAACAATGTGTTCTTAGAGATGAAATGACCCTATTAGCGCGCATGTACCCGTTCCATCGCTCGGTTAATACCCTGTTACCTATCCGTTACCTATTCGTTACCTATTCACTTATAAAACATTTGTTGTACGTTGCACCTTTTAGAAAATGTTTTTCAATTGTGTTCATGTCTCTGGTGGTAACAATGTGTTCTTAGAGATGAAATGACCCTATTAGCGCATATGTACCCGTTCCAGCGCTCGGTTAATACCCTGTTACCTATTCGTTACTTATTCGCTTTAAATACGTTTGTTGTACGTTGTACCTTTTAGAAAAGGATTTTCACTTGTGTTCATGTCTCTGGTGGTAACAATATGTAATTAGAGATGAAATGACCCTATTAGCGTGCATGTACCCGTTCCAGCGCTCGGTTAATACCCTGTTACCTATTCGTTACATATTCACTTATAATACGTTTGCTGTACGTTGCACCTTTTAGAAAAGGATTTTCAATTGTGTCCATGTCTCTGGTGGTAACAATGTGTTCTTAGAGATGAAATGACCCTATTAGCGCGAATGTACCCGTTCCAGCGCTCGGTTAATACCCTGTTACCTATTCGTTACCTATTCGTTACTTATTCGCTTTAGATACGTTTGTTGTACGTTGCACCTTTTAGAAAAGGATTTTCACTTGTGTTCATGTCTCTGGTGGTAACAATGTGTAATTAGAGATGAAATGACCGTATTAGCGTGCATATACCCATTCCAGCGCTCGGTTAAAACCCTGTTACCTATTCGTTACCTATTTGTACCTATTCGTTACCTATTCACTTATAATACGTTTGTTGTACGTTGTACCTTTTAGAAAAGGATTTTCAATTGTGTCCATGTCTCTGGTGGTAACAATGTGTAATTAGAGATGAAATGACCCTATTAGCGTGCATGTACTCGTTCCAGCGCTCGGATAATACCCTGTTACTTATTCGTTCCTTATTCGCTTTTAATGCGCGGGGTAAGTATACGTTGCACCTTGAAATAAATCGTTTTTTAATTGTGTTCATGTCTCTGGTGGTAACAATGTGTTCTTAGAGACGAAATGACCCTATTAGAACGCATGTACCCGTTCCAGCGCTCGGTTAGTACCCTGTTACCTATTCGTTACCTATTCGTTACTTATTCGCTTTAAATACGTTTGTTGTACGTTGCACCTTTTAGAAAAGGATTTTCACTTGTGTTCATGTCTCTGGTGGTAACAATGTGTAATTAGAGATGAAATGACCCTTTTAGCGTGCATGTACCAGTTCCAGCGCTCGGATAATATCCTGTTACTTATTCGTTCCTTATTCGCTTTTAATGCGCGGGGTAAGTATACGTTGCACCTTGAAATAAATCGTGTTTTAATTGTGTTCATGTCTCTGGTGGTAACAATGTGTTCTTAGAGACGAAATGACCCTATTAGAGCGCATGTACCCGTTCCAGCGCTCGGTTAATACCCTGTTACCTATTCGTTACCTATTCGTTACCTATTCACTTATAATACGTTTGTTGTACGTTGCACCTTTTAGAAAAGGATTTTAAATTGTGTTCATGTCTCTGGTGGTAACAATGTGTTCTTAGAGATGAAATGACCCTATTAGCGCGCATGTACCCGTTCCAGCGCTCGGTTAATACCCTGTTACCTATTCGTTACCTATTCGTTACCTATTCACTTATAATACATTTGTTGTTCGTTGCACCTTTTAGAAAAGGATTTTCACTTGTGTTCATGTCTCTGGTGGTAACAATGTGTAATAAGAGATGAAATGACCCTAATAGCGCGTATGTACCCGTTCCAGCGCTCAGTAAATACCCTGTTACTTTTTCGGCTATAATACGTTTGTTATACATGTAAGTTGCAACTTTTAGAAAAGGATTTTCAATTGTGTCCATCTCTCTGGTGGTAACAATGTGTTCTTAGAGATGAAATGACCCTATTAGCGCGTATGTACCCGTTCCAGAGCTCGGTTAATACCCTGATACCTATTCGTTACCTATTCGTTACCTATTCACTTATAATACATTTGTTGTTCGTTGCACCTTTTGAATAGAAAAGGATTTTCACTTGTGTTCATGTCTCTGGTGGTAACAATGTGAAATTAGAGATGAAATGACCCTAATAGCGTTCATGTACCCGTTCCAGCGCTCGGTTAATACCCTGTTACCTATTCGTTACCTATTCACTTATATTACGTTTGTTGTACGTTGCACCTTTTAGAAAAGGATTTTCAATTGTGTTTATGTCTCTGGTCGTAACAATGTGTTTAGAGATAAAATTACCCTATTAGCGTGCATCTACCCGTTCCAGCGCTCGGTTAATACCCTGTTACTTATTTGTTACCTATTCGTTACTTATTCCCAATTCCCTATGCGTTACCTATTCGTAACTTAATCCCTATTCCCTATTTGTTACCTATTCGTTACTTATTCCCTATTCCCTATGCGTTACCTATTCGTTATTTATTCTCTATTCCCTATTCGTTACCTATACGTTACTTATTCCTTATTCGTTACTTATTCAAATTTTGATATCCTCACCCTTTTTAATTTTTGTCGAGCCTGCAACTTTTGTTGCAGAAAGCTCGACATAGGGATAGTGATCCGGCGGCGGCGGCTACGGCGGCGGCGGTGTTAGCTAACTTTTTAAAAACTTTATATTTTAGAAGGTGGAAGAACTGGATGCTTCATACTTTGTATATGGATGCCTCATGTTACGAAGTTTCTGTCAGTCACATGTCAAATGTCCTTGACCTCATTTTCATGGTTCAGTGACCACTTGGAAATAAAGTTAAGATTTTTTGTAATGTTGAATTCTGTCTTATTTTAAGTAATTAAATAGGATAATTATATTTGGTATGTGCGTACCTTGTAAGGTCCTCATGCCCGTCAGACAGTTTTCACTTAACCTCGACCTCATTTCATGGATCAGTGAACAAGGTTAGGTTTTGGTGGTCAAGTCCATATCTCAGATACTATAAACCATAGGGCAAGTATATTCGGTGTATGGAAGGACTGTAAGGTGTCCATGTCCAACTGGCAGGTGTCATCTGACCTTGACCTTATTTTCATGGTTCAGTGGTTATAGTTGAGTTTTTGTGTTTTGGTCTTTTTTTCTCATATTTTACATAATAAATCTACTATATTTGTTGTATGGAATGATTGTAGGGTGTACTTGTCTAGCGTGCAGATGTCATCTGACCTTGACCTCATTTTCATGGTTGAGTGGTCAAAGTTAAGTTTTTGAGTTTTGGTCTTTTTATCTAATACTATATGCTATAAGTCAACTATATTTGGTGTATGGAAATATTATTTGATCTGTATGTCAGTCGCGCAGGTTTTATTTGACCTCGACCTCATTTTCACGGTTCATTGCTCAGTGTTAAGTTTTTGTGTTTGGTCTATTTTTCTTAAACTATAAGTAAGAGGTCAACTATATTTGTTGTATGAAAGCATTGTTAGCTGTACATGTCTGTCTGGCATGTTTCATCTGACCTTGACCGGTTCATTTTCATGGTTCATTCAATTTGGTTTTTGTTATCTTGGTTAATGTTAAGTTATGTGACAGTTTATATTCTTATCTCTTGTTATAGATCTGAATTTGTTGAGGTAAAATGACCTTCTTATGACCTATTTATATGTGTTTGTGCTCAACCGATCCTATTGCTTTATGTTAGATACTTATTTGTTTATTATTTGATTTTTATACGTTCTACCTTTTAAATGTTTTATATTCGTATGTTTGAAGATCTGGTTCTTAGTTCGAAGAGGTGAAATCACCTTTTAGAGCTTGTATAAAAATGAACATTTTAGAAAATGATTTTCAATTGTGTTCTCGTCTCTGGCGGTAACTATGTGTTCTTGGAGATGAAATAACCCTATTAGCGTGTATGTACCCGTTCCAGCGCTCGGTTTATACCCTGTAACTTATTCGTTCCTTAATCGCTTTCAATACGCGTGGTATACGTTGCACCTTGAAAAAAAAAACGATTATCGATTGCTTTCATGTCTCTGGTGGTAATTATGTGTTCTCTGAGTTGAAAAAACCTATTAGCACATATGTACCTATTTCACCGCTACACTGATACCCTGTTACTTATTCGTTCCTTATTCGCTTTTAAAACGTGTGTTATGCGTTGCACTTTAAAAAAAGAAATATTTGTGTGTCTCTGGTGGTAACTGTCGGTTCTTAGAGGTGAAATAACCCTAATAGAACATATGTACCCGTTTCAGCGCTCGACTGATACCCTGTTACTTATTCGTTCCTTATTCGCTTTTAATACGCGTGGTATACGTTGCACCTTGGAATAAATCGATTATCTATTGCTTTCATGTAATTGTGTGTTCTCTGAAGTGAAAAAACCCTATTAGCGCATATGTACCCGTTTCAGCGCAACACTGATACCCTGTTACTTATTCGTTTCTTATTCGCTTATAAAACGTGTTGTAGCGGTTAGTGCATCGGACTACTAACACAATGGTTCCTGGTTCGATTCCCGTTCGGGATGAAAATTTCAGGAACTCAATTTTCGGCTCTCACTTGACACCATTTGCGACTATGGTCTTCAGACAACGATGATAGTCCGTCGAAAGGGGACGATACATGGCTGACCCGTGTTAAGAGAGAGCCATATATCTTGCACGTTGAAGACACCCTTGTAGATTTCGAAAAAGAGTAGGCTGATGCCGCTACAAGACAGCACTCGCACCCGAAAAGTGGAAAGGGGTAAATATAAGTTGCAAAACTTGTTTCCCAATCCACTATAAATAAATATGTTTAAATTAAAAAATAAAACGTGTGTTATGCGTTGCACTTTAAAAAAAGAAATATGTTTGTGTCTTTGGTGGTAACTGTCGGTTTTTAGAGGTGAAATAACCCTAATAGAACATATGTACCCGTTTTAGTGCTCGACTGATACCCTGTTACTTATTCGTTCCTTATTCGCTTTAACTACGCGTGGTATACGTTGCACCTTGAAATAAATCGATTATCCATTGCTTTCACGTCTCTGGTGGTAATTATGTGTTGTCTGATCTGAGTTGAAAAAACCCTATTAGCGCATATGTACCCATTTCAACGCTCAGTGATACTCTGTTACTTATTCGTTCTTTATTCGCTTTTAAAACGTGTGTAATGCGTCGCACTTTAAAAAGAAATATTTTTGTGTCTCTGGTGGTAACTGTCGGTTCTTACAGGTGAAATAACCTTAATCGAACATATGTACCCGTTTCAGCGCTCGACTGATACCCGGTTACTTATTCGTTCCTTATTCGCTTTCAATACCTGTGCTATGCGTTGCACCTTGAAATAAGAAGTAACGAATAGGTAACAAGGTATAAGCCGAACGCTGGAACGGGTACATACGCGCTAAATGGGTTATTACATCTCTAAGAACACATTGTAAACACCAGAGACATGAACACAAATGAAAATCTTTTTCTAAAAGGTGCAACGTACAACAAACGTATTATAAGCGAATAAGTAACGAATAGGTAACAGGGTATTAACCGAGCGCTGGAACGGGTACATATGCGGTAATAGGGTCATTTCATCTTTAAGAACACATTGTTACCACCAGAGACATGAACACAATTAAAAATACTTTTCTTAAAGGTGCAACGTACAACAAACGTATTATAGGGTGAATAGGTAACGAATAGGTAACGAATAGGTAACGAAAAGGTAACATGTATTAACCAAGCGCTGGAACGGGTACATGCACGCTAATAAGGTCATTTCATCTCTAATTACACATTGTTACCACCAGAGACATGAACACAAGTGAAAATCGTTTTCTAAAAGGTGCAACGTACAACAAACGTATTATAAATGAATAGGTAACGAATAGAGGACGAATAGGTAACAGGGTATTAACCGAGCGCTGGAACGGGTACATGCGCGCTAATAGGGTCATTTCATCTCTAAGAAGACATTGTTACCACCAGAGACACGAACACAATTAAAAAACGATTTATTTCAAGGTGCGATGTATACCCTGCAAATTTAAAGCGAATAAGGAACGAATAAGTAACCGGTTATTATCCGAGCGCTGGAACGGGTAATATGCGCTAATAGGGGTATTTCATCTATGCGAACACATTATTACCACAAGAGATATGAACACAATTGAAAATCCGTTTCTTAAAGGTGCAACGTACAACAAACGTATTAAAAGCGAATAAGTAACGAATAGGTAACGAATAGGTAACAGGGTATTAACCGAGCGCTGGAACGAGTACATGCGCGCTAATAGGGTCATTTCATCTCTAACTATATATTGGTACCACCAGAGACATGAACACAAGTGAAAATCATTTTCTTAAAGGTGCAACGTACAACAAACGTATTTAAAGCGAATAAGTAACGAATAGGTAACGAATAGAAAACAGGGTATTAACCGAGCGCTGGAACGGGTACATATGCGCTAATAGGGTCATTTCATCTCTAAGAACACATTGTTACCACCAGAGACATGAACACAATTGAAAATATTTTTCTAAAAGGTGCAACGTACAACAAACGTATTATAAGTGAATAGGTAACGAATAGGTAACGAATAGGTAACAGGGTATTAACCGAGCGCTGGAACGAGTACATGCGCGCTAATAGGGTCATTTCATCTCTAATTACACATTGTTACATTGTACCACCAGAGACATGAACACAAGTGAAAATCCTTTTCTTAAAGGTGCAACGTACAACAAACGTATTTAAAGCGAATAAGTAACGAATAGGTAACGAATAGGTAACAGGGTATTAACTGAGCGCTGGAACGGGTACATATGCGCTAATAGGGTCATTTCATCTCTAAGAACACATTGTTACCACCAGAGCCATGAACACAATTGAAAATACTTTTCTAAAAGATGCAACGTACAACAAACGTATTATTAGTGAATAGTTAACGAATAGGTAACGAATAGGTAACAGGGTATTAACCGAGCGCTTGAACGGGTACATGCGCGCTAATAGGGTCATTTCATCTCTAAGAACACATTGTTACCACCAGAGACATGGACACAATTGAAAATCCTTTTCTAAAAGGTGCAACGTACAACAAACGTATTATAAGTGAATAGGTCACGAATAGGTAACGAATAGGTAACAGGATATTAACCGAGCGCTGGAACGGATACATGCACGCTAATAGGGTCATTTCATCTCTAATTACACATTGTTACCACCAGAGACATGAACAAAAGTGAAAATCCTTTTCTAAAAGGTGCAACGTACAATAAACGTATTTAAAGCGAATAAGTAACGAATAGGTAACAGGGTATTAACCGAGCGCTGGAACGGGTACATATGCGCTAATAGGGTCATTTCATCTCTAAGAACACATTGTTACCACCAGAGACATGAACACAAGTGAAAATCCTTTTCTAAATGTTGCAACTTACAACAAACGTATTATAAGTGAATAGGTAACGAATAGGTAACGAATAGGTAACAGGGTATTAACCAAGCGCTGGAAGGGGTACACGCGCGCTAATAGGGTCATTTCATCTCTAAGAAGACATTGTTACCACCAGAGACACGAACACAATTAAAAAACGATTTATTTCAAGGAGCAACGTATACCCTGCGCATTAAAAGCGAATAAGGAACGAATAAGTAACCGGGTATTATCCGAGCGCTGAAACAGGTAATATGCGCTAATAGGGGTATTTCATCTATAAGAACACATTATTACCACAAGAGATATGAACACAATTGAAAATCCTTTTCTAAAAGGTGCAACGTACAACAAACGTATTAAAAGCGAATATGTAACGAATATTTAACAGGGTATTATCTGAGCGCTGGAACGGGTACATATGCGCTAATAGGGTCATTTCATCTCTAAAAACACATTGTTACCACCAGAGACATGAAGACAATTAAAAATCCTTTTTTAAAAGGTGCAACGTACAACAAATGTATTATAAGTGAATAGGTAACGAATAGGTAACGAATAGGTAACAGGATATTAACCGATCGCTCGAACGGGTACACGCGCGCTAATAGGGTCATTTTATCTCTATGAAGACATTGTTACCACCAGAAACACGAACACAATTAAAAAACGATTTATTTCAAGGTGCAACGTATACCCTGCGCATTTAAAGCGAATAAGGAACGAATAAGTAACCGTGTATTATCCGAGCGCTGTAACGGGTAATATGCGCTAATAGGGGTATTTCACCTATAAGAACACATTATTACCACAAGAGATATGAACACAATGGAAAATCCGTTTCTTAAAGGTGCAACGTACAACAAACGTATAAAAAGCGAATAAGTAACGAATAGGTAACGAATAGGTAACAGGGTATTAACCGAGTGCTGGAACTGGTACATGCACGCTAGTAGGGTCATTTCATTTCTAATTACACATTGGTACCACCAGAGACATGAACACAAGTGAAAATCCTTTTCTAAAAGGTGAAACGTACAGCAAACGTATTATAAGTGAATAGGTAACGGATAGGTAACGAATAGGTAACAGAGTATTAACCGAGCGCTGGAACGGGAACATGCGCTCTAATAGGGTCATTTCTTCTCTAAGAACACATTGTTACCACCAGAGACATGAACACAATTAAAAAACGATTTATTTCAAGGTGCAACGTATACTTACCCCGCGCATTAAAAGCGAATAAGGAACGAATAAGTAACAGGGTATTATCCGAGCGATGGAACGGGTACATACGCGCTAATAGGGATATTTCATCTATAAGAACACATTATTACCACAAGAGATATGAACACAATTGAAAATCCTTTTCTAAAAGGTACAACGTACAACAAACGTATTAAAAGCGAATAAGTAACGAATATTCAACAGGGTATTATCCGAGCGCTGGAACGGGTACATATGCGCTTATAGAGTTATATCACCTCTAAGAACCCAAATCTACCACCAGAGACAACAAAACAATTGAAAATCATGTTTTAAAAGGTGCAACGTATGATACACGTATTATAAGCGAATTATAAGCGAGTGATGGAACGAATTAAACAAGGTAATAGCATGCTCCGAAACGATGTACACCTTGCTAACATGTTTAACCCCGCCACATTATGTTAGTATGTGCCTGTCCCTAGACAAGAGCCTGAAATTAAGTAGTTATCGTTTGTTTTTGTGTTACATATTTGTTTTCCGTTTATTTTTTTGTATATGAAATACGGCCGTTAGTTTTGTTGTTTGAATTGTTTGAAATTGTCATATCTTGGCCTTTTATAGGTAACTACACGGTTTGGGCTATGCTCATTGTTGAAGGCCGTACATTGACCTATAGTTGATAGTTTCTGCGTCATTTTGGTCTATTGTGGGTTGTTGTCTCATTGGCAATCATACCACATCTTTTTTTTTATGCAAGCGCTAACACGGTGATTTCACCCCTTCGAACCAAGATCCATCTTCAAACATACGGACATAAAGCAGTTAAAAGGTAGAACGTATAAAAATCAAATAAGGAACAAATGAGTATCGAACATAAAGTAAAAGGATCGGTTGAGCACAAAGACATATAATAGGTCATAAAAAGATCATTTTACCTCAACAAATTTAGAACTATTACCAGATATAAGAGTATAAACAATAAGAAGTAATTGTAACAGGATGCTGTTACGAAGTCTCCCAAACAAAGCTCCCATAACTCGCAATTCATATGGCCCAATGTTCATTTGATTTGATTTTTTGTCCCATACAAGAATATATATGGCTTACTGGTGGGGATCTCCACCATTTACAAGTATTCAAACAGGAGGGGGTGGTGGTGACTCCCAGGGACTTTACCTACATTTCATTTTATTTGTTTTATTGTCCCCTACAAGAATATATATGGTTTAGGGGTGGGGATGTTGACCGTTTACAAGTTTTCAAACAAGAGGGGGTGGGATGACCCCCTCAGGACTTCCCTTTTATCTCATTTTATTTGTTTTATTGTCCCCTACAAGAACATATATGGTTTAGGGGTGGGGATCTGGACCATTTGCAAGATAATGGTACATTCTCAAATTGAACGTGGTGGGGGTGACCCCAAGGAACTTCCATTTAATTTCATTTGATTAGTTTTATTGTCCCTTACAAGAATATATAGTTTAGGGGTTGGGATGTTGACCGTTTACAAGTTTTCAAACAAGAGGGGGTGGGCTGACCCCCTAGGGACTTTCCTTTTATTTCATTTCATTTGTTTTATTGTCCCCTACAAGAAAATATATGGTTAAGGGGTGGGGATTTGGACCATTTACAAGATAATAGTACATTCTCAAATTGAACGGGGTGGGGTGACCCCCAGGAACTTCAATTTATTTTCATTTGATTAGTTTTATTGTCCCCTACAAGAATATATATGGTTTAGGGGTGGGGATCTGGACCGTTTACAAGATAATAGTACATTCTCAAATTGAACGGGGTGGGGATGACCCCCAGGAACTTTTATTTAATTTCATTTGATTAGTTTTATTGTCCCATACAACAATATATATGGTTTAGGGGTGTGGATCTGGACCGTTTACAAGTTAAAAGCATATTCTCGAATTAAAGGGGGGTAGGGATGACCCCCAGGGACTCCCCTATGTTTCATGTGATTTGTTTTATCTGCATGTATCTATCACTTATAGTTTTCAAGTTATATTCATTTGAAAAATTTAGAAAATAAAATCCCATAGGGTTCTATAGTAAACCCCTCCCTACTTTCTGCCCCCCAAAATACCCCTTAATAGACCCCAATGCACAAATGAACGATTGATGGCTCACCTAGACATATTAGTCTAACATTTTATGAAACCCTAAGTAAATCTGACAAGTAGTTTTGGAGAAATGCTGCGGACAAGTTCATTTTTAAAGTGGCGGAAGAAGAAGAAGAAGAAGAAGAGGAAGAAGAGGAAGAAGAAGAATAATAAAAATAATAAGAACTGAGCAAAAACAATAAGTCTCCAAACTTTGTTTGGGAGACTTAATCAAAAAGGGGGAAGGATATTAAAAATCGAATAAGTAACGAATAAGGAATAGGGAATAAGTAACGAATAGGTAACGAATAGGGAATAGGGAATAGGTAACGAATCGGTAACGAATGGGGAATAGGGAATAGGTAACGAATAGGTAACGAATAGGGAATAGGGAATAGGTAACGATTAGGTAACGAATAGGGAATAGGGAATAGGTAACGAATAGGGAATAGTGAATAGGTAACGAATAGGTAACGAATAGGGAATAGGGAATAGGTAACGAATAGGGAATAGGGAATAGGTAACGAATAGGTAACGAATAGGTAATAGGGAATAGGTAACGAATAGGGAATAAGGATAGATAACCAACTTGACGTCCATAACTTAATTTCAGTGTCAACTACTCTTTACATGGAATTATGTTTATAATTACATTTCATACTTTGGATTTAAAACTGACTGCACATGCATAACGTTTTAGTTTAGTACTGTACGCAGAATTTTGTTTATCAACAAGTGATTTTAATATTCTAAATTTTCTGTTCAAATAACTACTAAATTATGGACAATGCACATGTGAACTTTCTTAAAGTTATGGCAGAAAATGTGCACGAAATGGACATGATACATGATCAATCTATTTTTCTGTAGAAGGTTAAATAGAAAACTTCAAAGTGCAAAATATATACGTTTTGATGAAATAATTTTCTTCAGAACTACAAAAATAGTTTGAATATATATAGAGAATTTATAATAAAATTCATTTGTAAGACATGTCCTGATGACTGGATACGACATAAAACAATCCGTACGTGATATTCTGATCAATTATGGATCCCGGAATAATTTCGTACCCGTTCCGTTCACTTTGACGTATTATAATGACTTGTCAAAATATGTAAACAATCGGATTATTTTTCAAATTTTTAGACATGAGCGCCAACGTATACCACCATTATATGAGATTCACTTGTTGTCGAGTATCGAGTTGCGAGTTAAGAAAATCGAGTTGCAAGTTAAGAAAGTCGAGTTGCGAGTTACGAAAGTCGAGTTGCGAGTTACAAAAGTCGAGTTGCGAGTTACAAAAGTCGAGTTGCGAGTTACAAAAGTCGAGTTGCGAGTAACGAAAGTCGAGTTGCGAGTTACGAAAGTCGAGTTGCGAGTTACAAAAGTCGAGTTGCGAGTTACAAAAGTCGAGTTGCGAGTTACAAAAGTCGAGTTGCGAGTTACGAAAGTCGAGTTGCGAGTTACGAAAGTCGAGTTGCGAGTTACGAAAGTCGACTTGCGAGTTACAAAAGTCGAGTTGCGAGTTAAGAAAGTCGAGTTGCGAGTTACGAAAGTCGAGTTGCGAGTTACAAAATTCGAGTTGCGAGTTAAAAAAGTCGAGTTGCGAGTTACAAAAGTCGAGTTGCGAGTTACGAAAGTCGAGTTGCGAGTTACAAAAGTTGAGTTGCGAGATTAGAAAATCGAGTTGCGAGTTAAGAAAGTCGAGTTGCGAGTTACAAACGTCGAATTGCGTAAAAATGTAGAAACTAAATATTTCAATTTTTTGGTGTAACTGATAACATTTCGGAATGATGATTTCTTATAGAATTGTATATAGTGTTGTTGATTATTTTTGTGGTTTGGACTCTATCTGAGTCTCTTGTAAAAATAAAATGGACAAGATAATCACTACGTTTAGTATTTTCTGAAGAAGCAGATAGCCTTTTGAAATACAGCAGATGGCTTGCATTTTAATTATTTTTAAATTTCATACATAGCACCGTCGTATTAAACGTAAAGGGACATAGCAACTAAACTATATTTCATATATGTAAAACGACCCTTCTGCAGATTTCGTTTAAAGTGGGCTTTTTGGGGCAGCTGCGGAGCCGGGCAATATTCGTTAGGGACCGCAAAATTTATTGTTTGTCAGTGACACTCAAAATTAAGGATGTTAAAATTATATATGTCTTATGCATTGGCTAGAAATGAAGGGGATATGATGGGCGTGAATAAAACCAGTTTAAACACGCCGCTTTTTTGTGTCTAACCAATTTCAGGAACCTTTAGCCTTTGTTGCTCTTGTATACATTTTAATTTTGGTTCATCTTTATATTTAGCAGCATAGAATGGCGTCTACATTCTTTATCTATCTATATTGTGTTTCGGGCCTGCTCAGGGCTCCCTCTAGGTGTGTGATTTTTCGCTGTGTTAATTTGTAGACCTAATGACCTTTGGTTGAATTGTATATTTTGATTTGGTTGCTGTCTTTTTGACTCATTCCCCATTTTTATTCTTTATTTTATAAATGTAGCTGTCAAAGATACTATTGTAAAAACTATATTTGCGCCATTTACAGGTAAGATTTAATTGGAAAGTATAAAATGATTATTGCTACATCGTGATTTCATACGTATTTTTTTAAAGTCGGTGGCAGATCCAGAAATTTTCATAAGTGGGGGCCCACTGACTGACCTAAGAGGGGGCCCGCTCCAGTCACGCTTCAGTGATTCCCTATATAAGCAAACTTTTTTTTCCCAAAAAGGGGGCTCCTGGCCCCGCCCCCTCCTAAATCCGCCTCTGAAAGTATTGGGTAACTTATTAAACTGAGTCACTTAGGTTTAAACTTGAGTTATATAGACGTGTTCACATGTTTGATATTGTCAATTATAAGTTATTTTAAACTTAATTAAATTAAACATCAACCCAACAATGTTCGATCTGTAAATTTGCTTTCGCAAATTTTTGGTTCTTCCCTCGCCGGGATTCGAACCCATGCTACTGTGATATCGTGACACCAAATCGCCTGCACTATATATATATGTTATAGAGTAAAATTACTTGGATTGTAAGATGATGAAGTTCGCAATTTGAATATTGCTTATAGTGATTTTTTGTATAGCTCTCCCTTTCCATTCTTAAAAAGTCAATATACATTTTAAACCTAGATACTTATAATTGTAAACACATTCTATTATATCTTTTTCGCAATACAAATATTCTTTTAAAATTTTTCCAGGTTTGTTAAACATATTAAAGTCATAAGAAACCTCAAATCAAAAAAAATAATGCATAAGTTTTTTATAACTCAATGGATAGTTTTCATTATAAAACTTATGTACATATACTTTTTTCTGAAGAAAATTCTTTAATTCATTCATATTTAGAAGAAGTTTACTTTATTTTAATTGCTTGCTGCCAGCAAGCAATTCCCCCGACATATTTTCCGTATGCAAAGTGACCTCAGTGTGACCCACCTCGTAAAAATCCGGTGATCACAATACGCATGAATGTCCTTAAAATAAACTATTATCTGAATTTACATGTTAAACACGTGCTCAATTTCCATGCTTTTTGTTGATTTTATGTCGATTGTTGACAAACAGGTGACAATCGTTAAACTTCGGATTCAAAACACGAACTTTAATTACCTGCCATATTTTCACACCAACACTGGCCGATTGAAAAAAAATTGACGATTATACGAAATCTACACGAAAAAAATGAGAAATTCGTGCACAGAAGACTAAGTTTATGATGTTTGTATGCATTGGTTCAAGAATTGGAAGAACATTATTTTTCACCGGTCACTCGTTTCTTATGACTTTAACTTTGGTTTTAGATAGAGTGACCTCTAAACACTCGTGTTTGAACGACTTGCCTTGGAACTAGACAAAAAATAACAAGATCCTCTGCATACATGAGGCACTCAATTTTGCGGTCATTTATATCAACAGCATCTAGGGTTTCATTTAATGCATCCGGTTAAATTCTTTTATAAAAATCTTAAAAAGGTTGGGATTCAAAATATCCCCTTCGTTTACTTCAATTTGGGAATACAAATTAGAAGTAAGCACATTATCTATTTTCGCACATAATTCACTTTTATTATACATATCTGTCACGATTGCATGGAAATTACTACCTATGTTTGGCGGCAAAAACACACGTTTTTCAAAACGATGGATGTAATAATGAAAACGGAAAATATCGATCTTCAATCGGATTTAAAAAGTCTACAGTATGTATATATATATATCGATGTAGTTTTAAAAAGATTAATCTTATTTGAATCGATCTTTTTTCAAGGTTTAAATGTTTAGATCGATCGCTTTTGTCAAGTGAATTTTAATATATATTCAGATATGAAAATAAATCTGCGCATGTTCGGCGTGTTTAAAAATGATGGATGGAATACGAAAAATAAACATAGATTCGGCTATTTTTTTATTATCTTCTAAATCAATTTGTTTGCTGCAAATCCTCATCTTCAAACGCATTGGCCGTTCGTTATTTAGCGATAGATATATAGTTTACACACATATATCTTTGTTTAATGACTTGTGATGTACGATCCAAAATAATGATTAATAAGTCCATACGAAATTCCAATGAGCAAACTATTTTCTCAATGATTTTGCAATGTGTTATAGTTTGCGCGAGATGCAGAATTTCCTTTACTATTCTATTTTTAGGATTATTTGTTTACGAAAGGTAATTTATGGTCAGATCGGTTCTTTTTTTGTTGTAGTGTAAACGCATTGAATTAAATAAGATCGATCTCGTCCATTAAGGATACATTATTTTTTTTAAATGCTTCCAGAACTTAACTTATATTAGACTCTAATAAATAAATCACATAAACTGTTTCAAATCCCACAATCACGGGAATAACTAAGTTCAGGTGCATGCATGTTTTGTTTATCAAATGTGAATCAAGCCTGAAAATTCGGTGTAAACAATATTTTTTTAACTCGCAACTCGACTTTCTTAACTCGCAACTCGACTTTTGTAACTCGCATCTCGACTTTTGTAACTCGCAACTCGACTTTTGAAACTCGCAACTCGACTTTCTTAACTCGCAACTCGACTTTTGTAACTCGCAACTCGACTTTCGTAACTCGCAACTCGACTTTCGTAACTCGCAACTCGACTTTCGTAACTCGCAACTCGACTTTCGTAACTCGCAACTCGACTTTCGTAACTCGCAACTCGACTTTCGTAACTCGCAACTCGACTTTTGTAACTCGCAACTCGACTTTTGTAACTCGCAACTCGACTTTCGTAACTCGCAACTCGACTTTCGTAACTCGCAACTCGACTTTCGTAACTCGCAACTCGACTTTCGTAACTCGCAACTCGACTTTCGTAACTCGCAACTCGACTTTTGTAACTCGAAACTCGACTTGCTTAACTCGCAACTCGACTTTCTTAACTCGCAACTTGCAACTCGACGATAAGAAACCCTCGGTTTATTTATTATGTAAAAGATACATAAGAGTACAGTTGATGGTCTACGTTGTCGCTGATGTCAAATTTTGTCTCCGAACATGACGAAATTGTAGATTTTTTACACTTTTCGTCGTTTAGGGCTTTTAAGGTCTCAGTTTGAACATATTTGAGTACATAACACCTAGAAATAAGTTCTACATGAACGATCAGATACTGCAGTTCATTAAACAGGCGTGATGGGTTTTAACTTCAAAGTTTAAAAATTCTGGAAAAAGGGGGGCCAGAAACGGCCCTTATCATACCTCGTCAAAATTTAACACGCAAAGATGAATAAAGAATTTAACATATTGTCTATAATATATATCCTTTTGTTATGAAACTTTGTAAGCAGTGTTATAATTTATTAAGCTTTGTTCATACCAAGTGTTTTTAAGATTGGTCAACTCTTTCTATCCTATTAGGTCCAAGATCACAATTGTTGTCCCTTGATTTTCGTTGTTCAAATATAGTCCCTAGTGTTGACAGTGGGTTACTTGCCATTAATTTTTATACCTCTTCGAAATTTATTTCTCCATGTTTAATGCCTCAAATTGCAAGAAGGGGGTGAAATTACACTGTTAAAAAATTTGGGTTCAGAATTTTAAAGGAAAGTAGTGATTTGGTCCAGCTGAAAAAGGTTGAAAATCAGCACTTCGGAAGCTGTCTAAAGATTTCAAGACGCCATAAACATAAAATTGTCCATATTTTGAGTTAGAGCTGATGAAGTTTTCTATAATTTTGATATAATTTGTCCCAAAAGTAGTACAACACACTGTAAAAATTTCATTGAGAAAGCGCAGGTGGGATTTTTTTTTAATTTTCATTAATCTTCTAAAAGAAACGCACTACGAAATAGTTGTGGAAAGATCAAAGGTCAAGTTGAGGTCACGATCCTAAACCTTGTAGACCTAAACCTTTTGAAGTCAATACACACTACAAAAAGTCATATATCTTTTCAACAAACTGTTCATTAAGAGAAACTGACCTGCTTTGAACATATTTGTTGTTGAACAAAAGGGTCACCTATCAGGAGAACTCATTCGATCAGGTAAAATGTCATCAATAATGATAAGCTGACATTCACTTCACAACACAATTAGTATTAACATTTTTTTTTTATAAATGTGACCGAAGTGTTTTCTGGTTTTACCTTTATTAGGAATACTCAAAGCTGAATGTTTGAAAGCCAAGTAACTAACTACATGACTGATTTATATCATATAAATACCATAAGATGTAGAAATGTTTAAAGTTTTTTTTGTTTTTTTGCCAAGATATTATTCATGCTTATTCTAATTTTTTGACAAGTTGAACACAGAGAAAAATATTTATTGAAAAGATTGTTATGTATTCTAAACAAATTGAAATCGTAAAAATTTGCATTTGTGTTTAACCCATCAGATAATGAGCACGAACCTGACAAAAATTATATCCAAATAAACAATAACACTAAAGACATTTCTGCATCTTATGGTATCTATTTTGTTAAAATCGCTCATACAGTTACTTTGTAATATTTTTTTGAAAACTATCGATTTTAATTGAATTGATTGGACATGTATCGAGTGGGAACTCACTTTTGTCCTATGACTGTATAATACCAGAAACAGTTGTAGAGCTATATGACAAAAACGACATACAAAATAGCCAATTCCATCAATGGACAACATCATGAGGAGGTTGAAACTATTATTCCTTTATAATTTAAAAATATTTTAAAAGATATTTTTATGACGGTTTGTTATAAATCATGTTAGTAACGAAGTTATGATTTCTGAAATAATGATACCCCGAGATAAACTACTCCATTAGCAGAGGTATTAACCCAGTGAGAGAATTCAAGGAGTAAGATTTAACGACGGATTAATTTCAGCTGTCTTATTTACTTTGAATTCGAGTTTATACACATTTATCATAGCATAATCTATATGTTCATGCCTCCTCTATATGATACGTTTATTTTATTTCCAATTATCTATCAGTCCTCTTTTGCCCTTTCCAATGAAAATCAATTTATTTTTCCTGTAGTGATCATTTTTTATAGTAGCCGGACTATTATGCAGTGCTAACTGGTTATTGTGTTTTATAAAATCATCGAGATTATACGATCTAGATTTGCAAAGGGGGAGGTTTATGAACACACAAAACTACTTTAGCTTCATCAAATTCAGTGCCTTTACCTGGTCACAAGAATATGATGTTGTCTTTTGTCTGTCTTTTTTAGCATTTGTGAATTTTCATAAATGGTGAACATATCGCTAAAAATTGGATGTATAAATAACAATTAGATGTATTGATTGAATTTTTCTTTGTCCATAAACACACAAATGTGTCGTAATCATAGTCCGTTTCTCTTTTCCTACCATGTGAAATCACTGTATTAGTCTTATTACAGAGTATTTAACACGACGGATGCCATGTGTGGGGTATATTCTGAATATTTTTAGGGAATACTGAGATCCCCTCTTGGATTTTGTTTGGAATTGTGTTTCTCATTCATTAGTTTGCTATGTTGTGTTGTGTGATGTATTGTATACTGTCTATTGGGCGTTTTTCGTATTTGTGTCATTTCGTTATCAGCTTGATATCAATTTTTATAAAAGTTTAATTAATTTAATCCTGGTATCTATGATGAGTTTTTTTTTTGTACATAAAACTTATCACAAATTATGTGCATCAATAATCTATAACGATCAACTGTGTTTACATAATAAAGCGTTACTTTTTGAGTCCTCCTTTTAGCGAGCATAGTGCAATGCTTAATTATTTGAAAACAAAACCAATTCTGATTTCTACATATAAAGACCAGCAGCACTTTTAAAAAGAATTCAATACTTAATTTGCACAGAGCTGATACATTTTGGGTAGATTATGGATTTGAAATGTTGGATGGTATCATGACTTATGGTGTTAATATCAATGCTTTTGTAGTAGCATTGGGAAGCTAATCTCCGAGAACTAGTCCATACAACTAAAGATAGTCACCGAAGTCATAATAAAGTAAAGTAAAAATGTTTTTTTTTAATAATCAGATTTATTAGAACCATTGTGTATAGGTTTGACAGAATATAGTTATTGAAAAATCTTAAATGGTATATCTTCTAAATACGTTTTTATCTATAGTTAAGGTATCCATTTTAATATAAATGAGCAGTTTACCGATTTTAAAATCTCTGCAAATCCAGTTGAATATATTCAAACAACGAAAATATCCTGACAGAATCGTTTTTACTCCAAACGAAGCAGTGCACGGTTCGGCGACAAGTGGAATGTATCTGCACCATTCTCCATGCGAATAAAAACTCGGGTATAAAATGTTATGTCGGAAAAAGGAAACAAAAAGTAGATTTACAAACAGACAATTCTAATCTATTAAGATCTGATATCGTGGATAAACCTCTTTCATGAGATAACGGTTTCCTTTTTGAGACATATATTTCGTATTATAATAGTTTTCAAAAAAATGAAACTTTTCCCCGTAAATAATGATACGTTTACCTTAAATTTCAACGGTTTTTTTTGGTTTTTATTCTGAGTTCTAAGAATTTTAAAGTTGAAATATAACTGATGTTTAATCCTTTATAATACATTGAGAGATTGCGGTCAAAAATCCAAACAGGAGCAAATCGAGTATCCATTAAGGCCATCTTTTAAAGTTAGATAACCCAAGTTAATTTCCATCGTAAACCTGTACAAATAAAAACCCACAAAAAAACAACACAAATTAAAAAAAAAAGTTCATTCAAAGAATCACATGCATAACCTTTTTGTTGAAGTATGGGCAAACTGAAGGAATTTTATAGAATTTGAAATGCATGTGAATATCGAATAAATATACAATTTGTATGTTTTTGACTTTCGGAAATGATTTTTTTTATAATATTTCGTCGTATGAAGTAATGTATATGATGGGCGTAACTATCGCAAAAAAAAAAGGAAGAACTTTGCCATGGGAACAGTATATCTAATATATATGTACCTGCTTTACCTTAAAAGACGTTTTCACCAAAAAATAAAAAAATGTATAAAAAGAGTTTTCTTTAAAACGGATATGTTATTGTCACTACAACTTTCGTATTATTGTATAAAGCAAGTTACATTATTTCATAACATGCCGTTATGTACCAATTACTTTAATTTAGGTATTGTTTAACGCTGAAAGAAGAAAGATGATTAAAGGTAGATGTGGGATATTTCTCACTGAGGAAGATACCCACTATCACACACAAAGACAAGTTTTAAAGGTTTACACTCAGGTTGTGATAATTGATAGACAAGTGTCTTTATAATAAGTACAGGTCTAACATGCAATGAGTCCAACCAAAATGAAGAAATTTAATTGAAATCATCAAATATATGGTATAAATATCAAATTCCGAGAGGACTGGTGAATATATAAATGAAGATACTTCCTGCACTTTTGGTTAAAATCAGATACAAAAGTTATAAAATACGAAGGAGACAATCCCAAACCATTATTGAATACAAACACACAGCACGGTTATCAAATTGTAGACAGACGAAAATAAAATCAACAGTTCATACCCTCCACCCCACCCTTAAAAAACCAACCACAGGTTATAATTGAAAATAGAACAACATTGGATTAAATAATGTTAAGCAGTAAAGGAAGCATCAGTGATTAATTAAATACAATTATAAATTCTTTTATTTAACTCATCATTATTTTTATATTTTAAAGTCATGAAACGAGTGACCGGTGAAAAATAATATTAATCCAATTCTTGAACCAATGCATACATATATCATAAACTAAGTCATCTGTGCACGATTTTTTTTTCTCATACATTTCGTATAATCGTCAAACAAATTTTCAATCGGTCGGTGTTGTTTTAAAAATATGGCAGCGAACTAATGGTCGAGTTTTGAAGCCGAAATTTAACGATTGTCATCCGTTTTTAAACAACCAACAAAGAAGCATGGGTATTCCTGTAAGAAAGTGTATAACAGGTACAATAAGATACGGTTCATCTTGTTGCCAGAGCGATGTTTACGTTTGGTTTTCCATTCGCACTTACGTATTGCGATCACCGGAATTTTACGAGAAGGGTCACGCTGAAATAGCTGCATACGGAAAACATGTCAGCTGGAAGCAAGCATAGATATAATAGTCATAGATCTATGGCTATTATATCTATGAAGCAAGCAATTAAAAATTAATAAACTTCTTTTTTTAAATTTGGACAAATCATAGAATTTTCTTGAGAATGAATCAGTTGTACACAAGTTTTATGATAAAAACTAACCATTTAGTTATAAAAAACATATGCTTTATTTTTTGTTTGTTTGAAGTTTCAAATGACTTTAATCTTGGGATTATTTTTTGCCTCGTATATTATTAGATAAAAAAGATTTTCCCTGTATTTTTGTGTCCCTATTAAACATTACATAATGTAAAACATGTCTGGTGAAGATTCAATCCACGCATTGCATGTGTTTATTGTGGATACATTGTTCAACATAAGCGTTTTCATCATAACGCTAACATAGCAGACATTATTGGACATGTTATGCTTATATTTAATCATAATATATTCGATATATGAAACATTTTTTCGTCCAAAAATACATGTAGGTCATGATGGTTGTTAACATTTCTTTAAATGAGTGTGTACCATTTTAGAAAATTTGAAGATATTCATATTAGAAAAAGTGTCTAAATGACATAGTGTCATATTTTATACTACATGTATTCGTTTTTTCACTGGAAAATACAAAGATCAACCTCAATTTATAGCCATTAGTTTGTTTTTATGCAGACCTTTTTTTCTTTTTTCTTGAAAAGACAGACACATGATGTATTGCAGTTAAGAACTGTTAGAGGAATATCTGTCTGGAATTCAATGTTTTTGTTATACGATTGCTGTCAAGCAATCTGTAGACTTTTGCCATTGACTCCTTTTCAATTCTGTCAATGCCCTCACGCCAACCGTTTTGTTCTAAATATTTAGGAACATCTCATATTCCTTAGATTGTCTTGATTTAAAAGACAAAAACAAACAAACGGATTGAATTTAAACAACTTTTCCTATTATTTTCTTCTCATAATCTTTACGTTTTGATATTTCCCTTTTTTATATTTGTTTTTTTCAACACGGAAAATCAGAATTAAGCAGTATTTATATTTAGTGTTTTTATATATTTAGAAACACTCACAGGAGGAATTTCGGAGTGTTGATAAAATGCGAGAGTTCTTCGAATTCCGATAAAGCTATTTCTGTCAGATAAGAACTAATGTGGAGTTTTCTTATATATGTCACCGTTATGAAACTGATATTTGATAATGAAATTCCATAAAGAAATGGAAAACCATCTAGGTCGTTTGATTAACATTTAATATACGTCCTTGCTAAAATCATAAGTCTAGATCTATGGTTTAGGTAATTATGCGTATAGTTTTCTTGACCCCCAGGGGTATCAGACTGATTCCCCATTAATCCATTGATTAATTTCAAACTCAAGAGATCATTTTTAAGTCTGTCTGCTATTGAGGGTTATTGTTGTTGCATAATTTTAAATCATGTGCAACATTTTAATTAATAAAAAAAATGTAGTTAACAGCGTGAAGGTGTTACTAGAACACTCCTTCAGCCGAAATGGATTCTTCCATTATATCGCTTCGAGTTGTCGCCTTTCTACTTACGTCAATGTTAGAATCAAAACACGACGATATGTCGAGAAAAAATTAACTCGTTTTGTCAATAGACGTCGAATTATATTAAAAGCGATGGCAATTTAAACAGAGGAATGTGTACGGTAATAGTCATGGCCACTGACCTAAATGAAATTAAATATTTAATGAATTAAAAATGATATCCCTCCTAGAATTCACGTAAGAAAATGAAAATGGTGATGAGGTACGAAGTGAGATATCTTCTCTCACTCTCAGTGACTTCTGTTGAAAGTAAACTTGATAGTACAAAAATAAAACACAATATTAACATTGTATCGAGGATTGGCTATTTTTTTTAAAGTTGAAAAACTATTCAGATTACGTAAATTAAAAAGAAAACACAGGTACATTTTACATGTGCAGTTGAATTATTTTTAAGAATAATACTAATATAAATAAAAAAAAATGGCAATCGTATCCCTCAGGGCAATCATGCTCTTCGATTGTATTATAGTACTACAAAAATAAAGCATTTTTTAAAGACCCATCAAAAAATCTACTGCTCGCGAGTATATGTACTGACAGGTGGTGAACCATTGTCATTTGATGTCACTGCAAATACTGGGTCGATCATATTTAAACTAGCTATGCTTTGACTTGTAGCTTGCCTTTTTCTATTAAGTCTTCTGAAAATAAAATAAAATGGTGGAAAAAATAAATCAAAATAAGTCTGACCGGACAAAACTTCTGAATAAAAAAAAAACAAAATAAATTTAAAACAAGAGAGAGCGTTATTGGTAGATTGGACATGACAATTATCATTTGACTTTTGTTTTTCACTTGAGCATTTTTCTCTATGAAATATTGACCTCTCATGCTGCTTCATTCCATTTTCTTTTCAAACTTTTATTATATTTCGATATTTTTCACGTTTAGTTAACTATAATATGATAAACATGCTCTACAATTTCGTGCGTCGAATGTCTTGTTTTATTCACAAGAAAAGCTCAAGCCTTAACATATAAAAGCCAGGGTTTCGTATATTCGTTGCAATGCTAGTATCTATCTGTTCAAAATAGTATCTTACCAGAATAGCAATATTCTTCTTATGTCAATTGTTCTGAAGTTGGAAATCTAAGTTTTTTCATTAATGTCTCAATTACTAAAACAGGATATTGTATTTGCTAAGTCTTTAGTTTTTTATGTTGTTTCTTGTGTACTATTAATTGTCTGTCTTTGTCATTTTTAGCCATTGCGTTGTCGGGGTTTATTTTCGATTTATGAGTTCGACTGTTCCTCTGGTATCTTTCGTCCTCTTTTATATAAGTATATGTGATAAATCGTGTGAGAACCGAATCATTAACTATCATTTTACGGACGCCATCACGAGTTGGTTGACCGTTATGGAATAACCGTTTCACAAATGATATCGGATATGTTCCTTACGTCGTAACTACAATACCCTTCCTTATCATAAATGTGACCTACTGAATTAGACTATTTACAGGATTTGTTACCCATAAGCAACACGGAGGGTGCCACATGTGGAGCAGGATCTGCTTACCCTTCGGGAGCACCCGAGATCATCCCTAGCTTTTGGAGGGGTTCGTGTTGTTTATTCTTTAGTTTTCTATGTTGTGTCATGTGTACTATTGTTTGTATGTTTGTCCTTTTTATTTTTAGCCATGACGTTGTCAGTTTATTTTCGATTTATGAGTTTGACTGTCCCTCTGGTTTTTTTCGTCCCTCTTTTACTACAGAGCCGATGATAACCTCCGGGTCTCCATCAGCGGTTTCGACCCAGAGCAAGGAAATGAAATAAACACTCTGAAATTCTGGTCTTCTGACGCGCTTTTCTAACTTTACCTGTATCTGGTAATTAAAGGCAGCAGTAGTATACCGCTGTTCAAAACTCATAAATCGATAGAACAAAAACCAAATACGGGTTACAAACTAAAACTGAGGAAAACGCATTAAATATAAGAGAATAACGACACAACATCAAAAAACACACACAGAAACGAACCAAACAAAATCCGACGAGAATAACAAATATTACATCATGGTAAGCTCGAAATCAAACATTTAACTGACAGGAATTCGTAGATACGCTGCACCGGTAGTAATTTTCCCCAAAAAAGGGCCTATATAGATTAGCCAAAGTGTGGTTAATTAAAATAGAAACAAGACTGAGCAATACTTGCGGCTACAAAAAAATTTAGGATGGATCTCAGGTGCTTACAAATTGAGATAATTCTTTTTCAGATAAATGATAGTTGAAGTCTCTATTGTATTGAATGGAACATTTTGTATCTAAAAATAATAAACAAAAAGTATACTTTAAATGTAACCTATGAGGCATTATATCAATTACCTGATATGTTTTCTATATTTAAACAAGGCCACTAACATCATTATGATTGTTGCAAGTAATAAAGTAACAATTAAACCTGGAATGATCACTTCAGTTATGGCTAAAACGAGAAACAGTTTTATTCTTCAATACATACACACCACACATTTTTGTTATCTTAATAAGCAGGTCAGGTTCTCGCGTAACAAAGAAACTATAAAAAGTCAAACTTTAGAACATTTAATATTATTACTAGTGCCTTTCAGTTTAGTTTTTGAAATAAAGATACTTCTACTTACATCTATACTACTAGTAATAAAGGCAATTTCCGTGGTGAAAGTTTTTAAAAATCGAGAGTTATTAATCAAAATAACTTTCATCAAATTGAAAAATATATTTTAACGGTAAAATTTATTAAATACATCTTATATCTGACTAACATTGGTAAAATTTCACCGTTCCATGTTTGTAACAGTAAGATATAACACCATTATTTGATGCAGCAAAATAGAATTATTTTTCGATAAATTAAACAACTATTACCTGGCACACTTTCTTCATCAGTGTCACGAGGCGCTTCGGACACCGGTGACGCAGCGTTTGAGGTACTTGATAATAGAGTTTTAATAGAGGTTGTAGAAGCAGTTGACCTTGTAAACGTACTCTTTTCTAAAAAGTATATGAAAATGGTACTTGAAAAAACATACTAGACAAATTACAAATTCAACTTTGGAAATCTAAAGTGTCTATTTAAAAAAAAAAAGGGAATTCATTAATTTTTTTAATCAATACGCACCTCAGGTAAACATATACCTATAAACTAAACCCCAAATGTGTGTAGTAATTTAGGAACCTTCCCCTTATTTATTTTGGCCGTAAAAAATGTACGTTGATTTGATTTTTTTTTCTTTAGAAGTATAGGTCCGTTGAAAAAACAATGAATAAGCAATGATTTTATTCCAGATATTTTGTTTTCACTTTCCAGATTTACAATCGAACTGAGTCTGAGATATATGCCACTTACCAGAACAATCTGTTCTTTTTTTCGAAGATGTATATAATGTAGTATACCCGTTTGGACAAGTTTCACATTTCTGCTGTCCTGTTTCATTTTGGTATGTACCGACAGCACATCGTATGCAAAACCCATCAATCCAATATGTACCAACAGGACATGCAACTACAATGTAAAATAACATTTAGTTTAAGTAATTATTAGTCACGTAGATGTATATATATCGTCTTTCATTTTTAATGCTAATTTAGAGAAGCATCTAACCAAAAATAGGCAAAATTACATGAAAATGCTACCTAATAGAAAAAAATTTAATGTCATTTATGTATTTGATATAACGTTATCATATGCATCTATTTAACATTTCGAAAAGGGGTTTCTTTATAAAAAAAAAGTACTACGTTTTTTCTCAAAATGTCTGCCTCAACAATAAACAAGCAATCAGAAATAACTTTTAAGATGGCGTTTATGTCGACAGTTACTTATAGATTTATATCGTGCCACAAATAACAACATACATGTTCGAACATTCCAACAGTTTTGATTCGATCGTCACTGAAAAGTGTTCTATAGAGAGACGAAACGCGCGTTAGGCTTCTGGTATCTCATTTGTTTTTTTTATTACCTTCGACTTCAAGTGTTTCCTTCTTATGATTAGCAATAATCAGTAGTTAATGTTAATATTCATAACACAACGCACCTTGATATATTTTAACGTTCTAGAACATAGCTTAAAATCTTCCTTTTTGAAATACAAATATTTAGATTGCCTGGAGGTTGGCATTTATAAATTTGAAGAAAAAAAATGATTATTTTAATGTGGCAATATAACTATTATTGCATCTATCATAAATGCAAGCAATTTTACCACAAACTGCTTGGTAATCTACTTTCCCTGGAGAACAACTAACAGTAAACGTTAGGTTGATATTGGATACATTTGTTGTATATACGTCACCATTGACATCTATAGTATATAAGTCCGTGTTGTTGATCATTTGTTGTGCTGTGATACCTTGATCTGTGTATTTTTGTATTACCTGGTCTAGTTCCGGGGACACTGAATTAGAAATTCATATTTACTGTATGGTTTGATTGTGTAACTTAGAATGTAGCATTTAGCATGAATAATAATTAAAAAAAACTATGTTTTCTCATCTTACCGAATAAAGATAGAAAAAAGAAAGAAATCTGATTTGTGTGTGCGTAAAATCTGTATCTTAAAATTAAGAAAGGAAATGGGAAATTTGATTTTTAATTTCCATTTGTGAAAAGGGAATGACTTTATCAGATCATAAATGTATCTTCGTCCTTGATAAAGAACTATGACAGTCTTCGATACCACGCAAATCAACTTTTTCTGCAAAAATAGTGACGTTACAATTTTGCAACCCTGTTTCTGAATTAGTTATGTATTTCATAACTTTATACTTTACATACCTATATTTGATTCATACACTGCTTCCATATCAAAGGCATTACTATCATTAAGTGTTGAAATAAAGGTAACAATAACTTCGAGGTCATGTGTAGATCTACGTTTTCTTCTAATATCATCATCACAGCCATTGGTGTCCACTGAAACTTGGCACGTTGCATTTGCAACGCACTGAAGACTTTGTACCCGATCGGTCATTTCATTTTTAATTTCCACTTTGTTTGTACATGATGAGCTCTCGTACTTTATCGTATACTTCGTTTGCAGTTTGATTGGAAAAGTAATTGCTGTGTAATAATAGTTGATATTATTTTAATTAGTGTAGTGTTAAATATTGATTATAGAGAAAAAACGGTCATTTTTAAAGAAGATTAACCAACGAAACTTGTGAATCTTTTCAAAAGAAATTGTAAATGTCCCATTCTCGCAATGTTAACGTCTTGATGTGCATCGGATACAACTGAATTAGATTCACCTTTATAAATTCTCCCACACAATGGTAGGTGACTTCTTCTAATTCTTTGCTTTCTTGTTTGCAGTTTAGTCCTGCAACCAGAGTCTATCAATGGGTAAATTGAGGGTCTAAAAGAAGGAAGTGGTTTATCAAAGAACCCTATGGAACTTATTTTATTATGCTTAAATAATTATAACTTGAGATTAGATAGTCATACACACATGTGTTCTTTAATTATAATCATAGAGCCATGTTGCATACTTCAAGGTTAAATGGTCTATGATCACTTAGGCAATTCAGAACTTTAAAAAAAATATGTAACATGCTTAAGAATTGAAAATCTTCCGCTTGATAACACAATATACTGTACATTCAGAAATTATTGCGATGTTTTTATTATTGCGATGTTTTTTTTTTGTCATTGCGAAAAATGCGACAGGGTTATAATTGCAATAATTTAAACTCGCATTTTAATTTTTTTTATATGAATTTAAGAGGATTTTTCTCAATATCGCAAAAATTAAAAAGTATTGGGTTCCTCCCAAAAAATACATCACACCCTACTATTTGAGAATGTTCTGACATGATGAAAGTGATCAAAATTGCTACCCCTTAGCCATGGAAATTCAGGTTTATCATTCCAATATGCATTGCATAATATACGGGATTTAGTCCCCATGGGTCATTCAAGTGCCCTTTGATTTGGCATGGTTCAAATATATTGTAATTGATATACTGTTAATTTCATATTGGTCATCCCCGTCATCTGTCATTTGGAAAAATTCAAATATGTAAGTGATCAAGACCCCAACATTTAAACATTTAATTTCCTGTTTGAAATTAAACAAAATAATATTGAGATATAAAAGAAGTCCCCGAAGGAGTTTTCCCAATCCCCTGTCAAATGCGAAAGTTCACAATTTTGAAAATGGGTAGGATTTCCAACTCCTTAACCATATATATGTTCTACTAGATGAGTCGTAAGGGTTTAAATGAGAATCGACAAATATATCAATTAGACGTTAGGTTACTCACGAGCACACGCAGGTGGTTTATCGTACCATTCGTAGTTGGTATTATTCCCACATTCATATTTATCACGTGGTGAGAACTCAGGTAGAAATAAGTATCCATTTTGACACGTCACAGTGCATGATATATGGTCATTTATTGTTGTGCAATTGAAGTAGTTCTTGAACTGTTTTATTTCATAGTACGGTTTGCAAACTGCAAAAAAGCAAAACACTGTCTGAATATTTGTTTCGCAACAAAAGGAATATAACAATATGGAAACGGAGACTGTGCCAAAGAGACAACAACCCACGCAAAGAACAGAGAACACACAAAAAGACCATTAACGTGCTTTCAACACAACGAGAGAATCTTGCACATGAATTGGGGTTTACCTAGCACGAAATGTGAATTCGTTCAGTGAAAATGCACGTCACACTTAATTCTGAAACATATAAATGAATTACAAAAAGAACTTCTTACAATCATGTGACTAATGCCGGAAGGTTATTTTATTCATTTTGGAGATACAGTTTATCGTCAAGCGATTCGCAATTCGATTTGACCAATCTGTAGCTAAAATTCATGAAAAAACACCACGCGGTATTCAAAAATAACTACAGATGGTTACAAGGTACACGCATATTCTCTTAAATAGTTTGCGACATGTTTTAATATAATTTATAGACTTTACTATATTTAGAAAAAAATATCCACAGTTAATTCTTTTTAACTAAAAAAAATGTCCGATATCCTTATGAAGAATCGCTATCAACATTTCAAATGTTAATCGTTAAGATCATTTCAAATGTTAAATCGTTAAGATCATTTCAAATATTAATCGTTAAGATCATTTCAAAATTTACAATTAACGTCGTTTTGATGTCTACTTTTTATTCTAATGAATTTAAATTTCTGGTTTGATGTTTCCGTATTTTGAGTTGCGTCGCAGATTTTAAGGATTCACATCATTTCTTAAACTTAGCAGCAGGTATAAAGATATCATGAATTTGTCATGACTTGAAATTTTATCCCTACAAATTATAACAATTATTTAATTTTACCACCTGCTCAGATAAAGTTGATCTTGGATAAATTTGACTATAATTTTATGCCCCTTTTGAATATTTAGTTCTTTAAATTTTCATGTATTTATACATCCTCCGCTTTCAAGTGTTTGTGTTTGAGCGTTCCTGGTGAAAGCAGTTCGGGCGCACGAAATTTATTTTGTGTTATTTTCATTCAATGTACTTGCAAACATTCGACGAAAAGATATTAAAGGATCATTCAAATTCAAAAGTCGACAATTAAATTGACGAACCATCGTTTAACTAATATTTCCAGCTTTAGCTATTATTAAATTATTGATTTCTGTAAGAATCTTATTACTCAAAATTGATATCGACAGTAATTCCCTTTCGTGTAATCCTTACGTCTAGGAGTTTGGTTTTGTGAACAGAACATTAAAACTATCTTATATATTGATACTACTGTCTTGATATTACAACTACTTCAGAGTGTGTTATCCTAGAAGATATATATTAAATGCATTTTACAGTAATGACTCGACATTTTGATAAAGTATTTTAATCGAAACTAATCTCCAATAATGAAAAGTATCAAAACTATCCACTTGCAGGTTGCATTTCTGTAAATATTGACGATGCAATTTCCCATAGGAGCTCCTTTTACGGCTAAAACTGTACCACTTTTACTATGAAGTTTTGAAAAAAATCTTATCCTACAATTGAAAGTTCATATGCACTACATTTTTTTTTCTTCAAAAGTCAGAATATAGGGCTGTGCGGCATATTTTCAACGTTTATTTGCCCTGAACTTCCCGTGTTTAAACTAACACTAATTTTCTTAACTACCCCTACCTCGAATGAAAGGTTACCACAGATTTCAATGTAAACAATATGCACATGTTTATTTACTGGTAACATTCCCAAGTTATGTCTCTGTGAGATGGAACACAGAGAGCATAACTGGGAACCAGTATGTAAACAAAATTAATTTTCTATGAATCAAGATCTCCCCAAAAGAGGCGTGGTTTGAGAAACAGCTGTATTTACAAAGTGCAACCTTCAAAGACTTTACTCGTTCGTTTGTTAGATAGCTAGAACAGCTTGTAATACCCATATCGTCATCAATGTCTTTTACAATGCAAATTATAGATTTTACAATGCAAATTGCAGAGTTTTTTTACTATTTGATGTTTAATATTTAAGGTTTTTGTTTGAATATCAAATTTACGGACACATAATTAGGTGATTCGTGTCCTCAATGCTCTTCAACTTCGTACTTTATTTGGCCTTTTTTTTAAATTTTTTTGGATTCGAGCGTCACTGATGAGTCTTTTGTAGACGAAACGCGCGACTGGCGTATATACTAAATTTAGTCCTGGTATCTATGATGAGTTTATTCCTAACCATAATTTATGTTCATTATAATTGCAATTTATTCTTATCACACTTGTTTCTTTTTCGAAAAAAAATTCAGTACCCAAGGCAATTGAACATATTGGATGTCGCATGACTACATATATACGTATATAATATACTATAACAATATTTGAAACTCTATTCATGATATTTTACATTTTGTTTAACTTCGTGAACATTTTTTATATCCCTTCCTTCATTTAAATTAATCAAAAATATTTCTTTGCTTTATTGCAAAGACTGACAATGAAAATGGGCCAAAAAATAATGCAGATAGAAATATGTCAACGTGCTGTTACTAGACAATGTCACATTAGAAACTCTTACAGTCGTTAGAAAAACTATGCCGGCAAACACGACTTGACAAATAACCATTCATGACCAGATCAACCCGAAGTGACAACGTCATGTGCACGTCAATATTTTTTTCTCACGAAACGCCGTGTGTGAGACATGTTGTAGGTAGCATTTCTGTCATTATCGACAACACAATTTGCCATAGGAAATCCTTTTACGGCGAAAACTGTACCACTTTAACTATGAAGTTTTGAAAAAGTGATATCTTAGAATTGAAAGTTCATAAGCAATACTATATTTTTCAAAGGTCAAAATATAGGGCTGTGCAGCATATTTTAAACGTTTGCCCCGAATGTCTAACAGTTTTAACTGACAGTAAATTTCTTAACTTCCCCTACCTTGACATGGGGGTTACCACAAATTTCAATATGACTAATATGCATATGTATATATACTGGTAACATTCCCAAGTGATGTTTATATGAGGTGAAACATAGAGATCATAATTGGGAATCAGTATGTAAACATTATCTATGAATATCATATATCTCCCCGAAAGAGGCGTGGTTTAAGGAACAGATGTGTTTACAAAATGCAACCTTTAACGTCAACTGCGTACAAAGACGGTGAATGTTCATCAGATTCATACGAACAACATTTCCCATATACTGAAATACCAAAGAATATGAATAAATGACTGTGGAAACACATTTTGAAGCCTATAGTTTCAACCGTGTAATTGCCAAAGAAGACCATAATTTGGTAGACAGCGGCCAAATCAAAAGGGATAACACAGGACCCGAATATTGCCAAACAGAATTGGCAAACTTTTCTTTCATACATTTTTGAGATGTTTACAAAAAGGCATTGATTTCGATGATAACTCCTTCATTGGTGAGGAGTAGTCTAGAGCTTCAGTCTACCATGAGATTTAAAAATTAAATGTGACGTAAACAGTTCGACTTTCAAACTGTAAACATTTAGTTAGACAATCTCTTGATGACGAAATGTGTATTGCAGTTTATATAGAAAATGAAATTGAAAAAAATGTAAACTAGCTTTGTTTCTTTGATGTCCGTTACTATTTTATACCACTTACAATATTGGAGAAGTTATACCTGGACATGAATTGTTATTACAATTTCCTATACCAGTGTCATTTCCAATGCAAAATTGTCCATCTGATTCAGGAGTAGGGCTGTCACAAAATCTAACACGTGATCTAGTTCCTCCATCACAGGACTTTGAACATTCAGACCATCCTGACCAAAAACTCCATCCACCGTTGACTGAAACATTTTTAATTGTGTGTCAAAAGATATTTTTTTACCTATGCAAACAGTCGTAAACAGTACTGGGCAAACTCGTATTTGAATAGATGGAAGACTTAATTAATTACGAAGTTGAATACAACCAAAAGCAAAAAGGATCAAGTTTGTTTCGCCTATGACCATTAAATACATGCTTAGAAAATATTTAAAATAATAAAGAAAAAAACACGAATGAAAGTAAAATGGAACCGTTGTTCGAATAGGTTTTCACATAAATCGTTTATATTTACAACACAAGTAGGCCAAACGTAAAGTTTTGTTGTTAATCTGAAAAACTGGTCCTGATTTCAATCTAATTTCCAATCATTCTTCATCAAACTCAATATTGAAGTAAGATATGTAAAACGTTATGTTTGAATAACTTTGTTTTTTCTGCTCTTCATGTTTTTTTTTTTAATTTGAAAAATATCTTCTACTGGACCTTAACAAAAGTGTTATTTCTAATATGGTAAAAATCAGAATTAGTAATAGTAAATTACTAATAGAAGTTGGTAGATATACTAGAACACCTTTAGAACAGAGAATTTGTCCAATTTGTAAGGATGGAATTGAAGATGAGTTCCATTTCCTCATTCAATGTAAAGCATTAGAACGTAATAGAAATGTATTCTTTTGTAATTTAAGTGATATAGTTCCATCTTTTGTTAATATGAGTGAACAAGATAAGTTTAGTTTCACTTTGAAAAGTAATGATACGGACATTAGTACGTAAGTGTAGCTGGAATAAGTGATATATAGATATAGGAAGATGTGGTGTGAGTGCCAATGAGACAACTCTCCATACAAATAACAATTTAAAAAGTAAACCATTATAGGTTAAAGTACGGCCTTCAACACGGAGCCTTGGCTCACACCGAACAACAAGCTATAAAGGGCCCCAAAATTACTAGTGTAAAACCATTCAAACGAGAAAACCAACGGTCTAATCTATATAAACAAAACGAAAAACGAGAAACACGTATATATTACATAAACAAACGACAACTACTGTACATCAGATATGTATGATTTGAACATTCATTTAAAGCAAACATAATGTTGTTAAGAGCTTTTATAGTATTAAAGCTGATTGTAACAGCTTGTATTAATAATATTGTATGAATAACACCTCCACGCAATGTAAATATAAAATATATATCTCTTATCATGATCATTGAGAAAATATGTTTGGTTGTTTTTTTGTTTGTTCGTTTGTTTGTTTGTTTGTTTATTTTTTATATTTGTATTTTGTAAATGTCGGCTGGTATCATTTTTGTATAGGAATTTACACCAATAAAATTATTTGATTTGATTTGATTTGTTTTCTGTCCATAAAATCAATATAAGTTTAGACATTTGTATTGATCGTCGTGAAAAATAAAAAAAAGTACCTTTTGCAACGTTGTTAAAAGTACGTGAATATTCAATTATAATATATTCTAAATAATTGAAAAAAAAAAAAAAAATCGGGATCATTTTAGGCCTATATAACTAACTCCATTAAAAAAATTGTACAAAAACGTCTTAAACAGTTTGTGCTTGATATTTTTAAATAACACAAAACATACAGAAAATATACATATCAATGACACTTCATGCCGAAACAAAAAACAAAAAGTGCTGAATACAAGAGTGATTCTGGTAAGAGAACTCCATGACGAAAGTTCGTTACATTTATCTTATAAAGTTTAAGATATGTAGAGTACTAAAAGTAAAGGTTTAGGTTTTTTTAGATTGAAATATCAACGGAACTTCAAAAAAACTATTAAACCAAAGTAGTTGATATCGAACTTTCACCCATAATCTACTTACATAACAAATTGAAATATAAGAAGCATTTTTTTTATGACATGCATCAAAGAAAATATACCGATATAAAGTAGATACAGTTTTACATTGTTGTTCCTTTTTTCTTCAGTTAATGACCTTACCTATTTCCATTTCACAGAAAGGACCTTTATATCCATTTGCACATTGACAAGTGTAATTTGTTTGCTGGCTCTCACACGTTGCTCCATTTGCACAGGTATGTCCAATACAGAAGTCTGGTGGTGTCTGACAGTTACTACCTCTGTATCCATTTAAACAGGTACAATTATAACCATTTTTCTTGTTGTAGCATATGTTGCCACCTCCGCATGGATTTATAGAACACTCATTCATTTCTAAGATGTAATAAAAGATAAAGACAAAGTTGTAGGACAGACAGAAAATAATTTCCCGCTATTATTTTGAAAAAAAGGATCACTTAAAACATGTTTCGTTCTTACTGCTTGAAATGGATAAATCAAGATAAAGCTGGCAAAAATCCAAGGACTCATTTTTTTAAATTCAGTAATGAACATAGTTGATACAAATACAACATTTTAAAGAACATTTTGTTATCCATCCGTTTGATGTGTTTGAGCTTTTGATTTTGCTTTTTGATTAGGGACTTTTCGTCATGAATTTTCTTCGGAGTTCAGTATTTTTGTGATTTTACTTTTTACTCCTAGCAATAACCATAATAACCCTATTTCTCGTACCAGACATAAACTAAAAGAACTTGCCAAGGAACTTGTTTTTGGGCCGGTTGATAAGGCTGCTAATAATATCATTATTGTTGACGTAAATTTTACTTTTAGGTTCTGCAAAAGGAAATCTAGAGTTCACCACAATTCCAACTGATATAAAAAGAAAAAGGAGACTCCATTTTCAAAACGTTTTGTTTATTATCGATTTTAAGATAATGACGTTTCCTTATCACCATCGTATGTGTTTATATTTCGCAATGTGTTCGATTCGCTCGTATTTGAAACAAGGTAATAAATTTTAACGAAAGAAATCTATGCATTACGGATAACATCGGGTTTTCGATATCAGAAACTAGTCAAAACATTTACCAAATTTTACCATCGGTACAAGGACATCATTCGTAAATATAAATCAACATGCAGACATCTAGTACCTTCAGGTATTCCACATCCAATCTTTTATGGCAGTAGTCCTGTGGTGTTGAGTTGTCATTTTAATGTTATATTTCACATGGCTATAAAAGAGGGAGGTTTGGCATGCCACAAAACCAGGTTCAACCCACCATTTTTTCCTTTAAAAATGTCCTGTACCAAGTCAGGAATATGGCCATTGTTATATTATAGTTCGTTTCTGCGTGTGTTACATTTTAACGTTGCATCGTTTGTTTTATCTTATTTTTAAGTGTAAATTCACATTGCGATAAGACGTGTCACGGTACTTGTCTATCACAAATTCATGCATTTGGTTTTGATGTTACATTTGTTATTCTCGTGGGATTTTGTCTGATGCCTGGTCCGTTTCTGTGTGTGTTACATTGTAGTGTTGTGTCGTTGTTCTCCTCTTATATTTAATGCGTTTCCCGTTAGTTTTAGTTTGTTACCCCGATTTTGTTTTTTGTCCATGGATTTATGAGTTTGAACAGCGGTATACTACTGTTGCCTTTATTTATGGCAATATTCTACTTATACAACGAACACAAAAGTCGGCATTCGCCTCAAAAGGATACGGGTTATGTTATAGTCAATTATTTTATCATACTTAAAACTCTAACAGGAGGGATTGTGTCTTATTGTTAGATGATGAATACATAATCTTTCAATCAGTTTAATTGAAGTCTAGAGCTGGCATGTCAGTAATTGCTAGTAGTCCTTTGTAAATGAATGTATAATTGTCATTTTGACGAATTCCTTTTGTTACATATTCTGACATCGGACTTGGACTTTAAAAGTGAGTTGTACTGAGCGTTGTGCTGTGTGTTTGTATTTCTTCATTGGCTAGAGGTATAGGGTGAAATTGAGATATCATAAAACATGTTTAACCCCGCCGCATTTTTTCGCCTGTCCTAAGTCAAGAGCCTTTTGCCTTTGTTCGTCTTTTATGAATTTTAATATTTTTTCCTTTAAATATTTTGGAGTTTAGTATGACGGCCATTATTACCAAACTTGTAAACATATTTCTTTAGGAGTCAGCTGAAGCACGGATTGTTGTCACTTTGAGACATACCCCATTTCCATTCTTAATTTTATTCTACCAACATCTTAGATTATTCATTCCAATGTTAATCTTCTTTTTTTAAACTGAATTATTATGTATTAAAACATGACCATGTTAAACCCAATCTGGCCTTTAACATGTTGAAGTTAAGTTTTTTACTCTAAATATCAAGTATAATGCAGCTATACACACATAGCACAACGAAACTTTTAGTTTTACTCTATTCTTTACACAGGAAAGCTTTTAAACCAAGAGTATCAAGTGGTGAAGTTGTAACCAACCCTTCATAAATTTTATCGACACCATCACGAATTGGTATCATCGTTTTTGGATATATGTTTCACAGATGACATGTTTAAAATGCAATAAAGCTTGTCAGAACTTCCTCTTTTATTACAAGTTGTGACTATATCAAAATATTCAGAACAGTAAAGATAAAAAATATGCAATTGTAGATTGCCATAACAAGAATGTAGTCAAGCAAAACAATACATAACTAATAAGTAACCTGAATGGAGAGTTGTCTCATTGGTGCTCATACAACATCTTCTTATTTCTATTGATATGTGATCATTTTGCTAAACGCTTGTATTTATTCCAAAGATAGGAAAGATTTTTTTCATTTATGAAATCTGCTCTAGAAATGATTTTCTTGTATTTTTAAAGTATCCTTACCATCACACTGAGATTCCATAAAATCAATACCACTGTTGGCTGTTGTTAAAAAATCTGACATTGTGTACACTGCATCTGTTGTCACCGGTGTGCAGGTTCTGGTATAGATATCTGATGTGATATGTGTATGCAGTACTAAACCCGACAAGTAAATTTCTGAAATAGGAATACATAAAATACTGACTTTGAATCAATTTCATACCGAATTGTAATAGATCATTGGGTATTGAATTTGAAAGGCTATTCCGCCTTAGAAGACCCTCTGTTCTGAACCAACATTTTTTACTATTTCAAAATATTCGAGCAGCATTCATAACCTTTGTTCCTATTACATATAAGGTTTGTGGAATTAAATGCTTTTCATCTTTTTTGTCAGTTTTGAAATTTTGATATTGTTGGATCTATGGATACTGTTGTATTGATATCTTATAGTTTACGTTATCTTAAAGTAAATTTAGGATATCCCTTTGTTAAAAACACAGTGTTCGCAATTTTTCGTTATATTTAACACTCATCTCTATTTAACAATTTTTAGTTCGGTGTTGCAGAAGTTTTTTTCTTTTGTCATATTGACGGTTATACATAAAGTTTCAATTATGGTATTTATGATGAGTTAATTATACATTCTTCTTCCTCAACCACAAAAACAGCGCAATGTCAGTGATAGAAAAATAAACTCTCTAATCGTCCTGAACCCGAAGGAATCCATATTTCTAAAAAAACCAGCTGTGATTCTTTGTTTACGAATAACAATGAGAATATTAGAACTTACTATATGTGGAAGACAATATTATTAATTTTTGTCCTGCAGTTCCATCGATTCCACTAGAAAAAACCTTAGTTAATACGATTTTCTCGTTTACATGTACATTCAGTTCACTATTTGACTGCGTCCATGCAAGTATCACTTTGTTCCAAGTCTTAAAATTGAGTTCGTCTAGCAATTTCGTTGCGTGTGTCCTAAAAATCACATTGATATTGCATTTTTCATGAATCTGTATAATATGTCAAGCTGTTTTATGAAGGTTTAATGCCAAAGTGAGCCCTCAAATAGATGAAAAACATTCAAATGAGGGGACAGAAACTGTCAGAGATCTCCATCAAAACGAATAAAAACCACATACGATATAACGTATATGTATCATAACCACTGAAGGTCTTTTTTTATTTGGATAGACACAAGATTATGTGGAGAACTGTAAATTGTATTTCCGAACCTAAATATTAATATGGTCAAATCATATGTTTTAATTCGTACTAAGTATATTTTTAATGGATATTGTGACGTCACAAATATTCTTAATAGCACGAAAACCAATAATACGCGGATGTATGTCCGATGTTTGTTTTTAATTGCAAAAAGGTGATCTCTTAAAAGTCAAAGACTTAATTAAACGTATAACATCGAAGTATTGTATTAAAATAGGATTTTTCTTCGTTCGCCTCTCTTTTACATTAAATGAAATCACATAAGACCAAAATGTTGACATATTATACGAATGATTTCTACGTTTACTGAAAGTTTTGCAATATTTAAATTACTCAGTGGGAATAGAACGTTTCAAGCCACAAACATGACACAGGATGTTTAAATTAAGATGATAGATCAAATGTTATTTTGTGTTAACTTCTCAGTGCTCAATGGGATAATTGCAATTTAAAGAAAAAATCGACATAGAATTAATTAAATTGTTTCGTTTAATCTTTAAACTAAAACTGCCATTTTAGGAGCGTTTTCGGAATCCAAATCAGATTTCTGTTTAGAAGAGCTAAGAAAATTTCAATTGTAAATATCAGTTATCAATTACGGATAATTTAAAAATATTTAAATACTTTAATCCTGAGAATGAACAACAATATTTTTTAGAAAACAAAACTAAACGCATAGACATAATTACATTCTATTCTTTTGACTTACATAAAATTGCCAGAAGAACAAAATTTAGGAGTTGCGGTATAAGTAAGCTTAGTCAAGCTTAGTTACTTTGCCCTGAAATTCTGTTTATACAATGAAACCTTTCTGAAGGTTGCTGATAAACCGTCAATAAAATAATGCGTAAAAACAATGATATTAATAAAATTCAGAATGGAAATGGGGACTGTGTCAAAGAGACAACAACCTGACTACAGAACAGACAACAGCAGAAGGTCACCAACAGGTTTTCAATGCAGCGAGACATTTCCGCACTCGTAAGCTTATTTATTGTTCACGTGTTGGCATATTGTGATGTTTAAACCATGCAGGGTACCTTTCATAGGTTCATGACATTGTTTGAAGTGTATTTACTTGACGGTGACCTCTTGATTCTGAAGTAATGTTGGTGTCATACCGGACTTTTGAAGTGAAATTTCCGATTCGTACAAGATAATAACAGTGCAAGGGAAAGGTGTAGTGCAAAAGTAGTCCTTTAAAACACTGGTTCGTTCTGAAATTAATATATTAAGAACGTTCTCAAGAAGAGGGTTTTACTTTTCTAGTGAACAGATATGTCAGTTCCTAATGTTTGTTTTCTTTAAAAAATGCCAATGTTTCAGTACACTTTCATGTACAATCTCTTTGCAATTCGACATAATGATTTTGATGAGTGTTTTTGTTATTTCATAGGTCAGACACTTTATCTTACTTGGATTTTGAAGATCAGTAAGATAAATGAACTGTCACCTTATTGTTTTCAAATGTATAATTTAAAATCACTTACCTTGAATGAGAAATAGTAAGGGTTTTTCCAACATCAAAGGTAAAACCCATTATTTGTAGAATAATGAATGATGTGCAGTTCTCCGGGCAAAACACCCAGAAGCTGAGTGCAAAATCATGCGCACTTAAATCAACAGAATTGAAGCTGATTTGTGTATCTGCGTGAATCATGACATCAAAATCTGTAAGAGTTGAAATAGAATGAGTAGTTGTTGTTTGATTGCAAAAGACGCAACTATATCAACCGGAGTCTAACTGATGTAGAAGTCAGTAACTATTATAGTGAATAGTTCATACTGAATTTATTTTGAAGACTTTTAAAATAATGCATTGCGACCATCTACGTGAAAATGTTATAACCAGAGAACGCAGACTATGATAATCAAAAGTTTTAGTAGTTAGCGTAAATAGAATAATTTGTTTTTTATTTGTCAATTTTTTTTCATTTACGGACATTTAAGTTAACAAAAACTTATCATCCTTTGTGAACTTTTGGCACATATATTACGTCATCTTCAAAAGCAAGCAGGTTATGAGAAATGCCTCTTCTAATGTAGCACTACAGTAAGAATTTTCTGACTCCAATCAACAGTCTTTAAAGATTAATTTCTCCAAAACTACTCAATGGATTTTTAAAATCTTTAACTCATTTTAAAGCCGAAATATAACTCTTTCTTAATATATATATTTATTTTTGGTTTGATTGATCTCAAAATACAGCTCATTAATTGCCAATAAAGTGGTCTTCTAACTTGGATGAAAATGGCACATTCATGTCAAATGGTAGTAAAAATTTGTTTTCATCTTTTAATCAACCATATACAATCTCCAAAACCGTGTCTTAGATTTTTTATATATGCCTCCAGTAAGAAGATATATTGATTTAACTGCTGGGTGCCAAACCTCATGTCATCTTTCATCTTTGGAGACCTATAAATTCATTTAGAAACAAATTATTCAAAAACTGGGACACGGTATTGTAGAAAATACACCCTTTAATCATATATATCAAAGTCAAGCAAAAGGGGGTACCCATAAAGTTTCTATTTTCATTCTTTCCTCACAATTCTCATGAGAAACTGTTCTGAAAAATGACCTAAAAACACAATTTCCTCGTTAGAACCCCTATCAAGTCATAATAAATACAAACATTCCACTGGGATCACCCAGGAGTGTTATGATACCATTACTATATCAATAGAACCACACACTTTGTGTCTTTGATACTCTAATGCTGTAAATTTTGCATTATATGTGAACTGTCCAACACTAATTTGATATTTGGCGGGAGTTTGACGTCACAGATTTGACCAACATCTATGATGTAGTAATTGAATATAGACAAAGCTCCGCCTCTTTCCAGACAGTCTAAGATAAGAGAATAACATGATTGACCAGCTGCATATAATCAATGTTTAACATCATTATTCTCTATATATAAAGCATAATTTTCATTTGAATTTTTAAAAAGAAATAAACTTTGTCTGAAATAAGCTAGAACATTAAAAGTGTGCACCAAAAAACATGTTCATAAAAGGATCAACACCACCTTCTTCTTGAACATAAATTTTTCCACATGATTTTTTTATTTAATGGAACTAAAAAATTACACATAAACTGAAAATTAGTTAGAATGCATAAAGCTGTATTTAAATGAAAAAAAACCAAAGAGAAGAAATTTATACTGGCAGTCAGAGGTTTTCAAAAACACTTAAGTATTTGTTTTTTTATTTTTGGTATATTTTTCCCCATTAGATTTTTTCTTTTTCTCTGTTAACTTCCATGTTATATAAATAATTTTTGTTGCAAGAAAATGAGATAAGACTACAATATTTATCTTGTGGTCAGGGATTAACAGCTGGACACTGGTATCAACAGATGATTGACATATTAGCCCCTCCCAAATGCCTATATATTTAGATTAATTACCATGTGCTTTTATTTACATAAGTTCATTATTACACCATGTTGTGATATGATAATGACTTTGGGATTTTCACAAACTGTGCAGAATAATACTTACTTCAAAATTATGTGATAAAAAAATAGCTTCAAAACATCATTGTTAGACTGTAGTGCTACATGTACCTTAACTGTCGGTTTTCAAAATTGGAGTTTTCTCTATGGAAGTAATTCAACCAAGAACATGTCGAAATTGACTTCTCAAATGTTGAAAAGTTTTTAAGATCAATGGCTGATAATCAAGCACAAAATATTAGGTGATGGAAAAAAACCCGAAATTTAGTCATCACCTTAGTTTGTTGAGGAAGTTTATGCTTATTAAAAATATACAACGAAACTTATCAAAACTACATTAACTATGATTTTGTACGCGTTTCGTCTCCATTAGGTTTATAATTGGCGCAAGCATCAAAATAGTAAGATAAGCAAATCATATCTGAATTTGAGCTTTTAAACACGAAATTTCCGAAAAATTGTTCCAAATACAGCTAAGGCAAACTGAACACGCATTTCCTTATGGTTTCTAGTTTACTTTACCTCTCACTTGTATAACACTTGCATAAAATTCCAGTATATTGACAACAATGTCCGAACAAAACAAACTGACATAATAGGTGAAAATGTGCAAAATAGGGGTACAGCAATCATCATTGCGATATAATCTCAATTACTTTAAATAAAATCCATATATGTTAACAAAGACAAACAACATGGCATATAGACAAAACACATAGGCCAAAATTAAAGACAATAATAACAAAATGACTATAATACAACTACTCAACGGCGGGATGTATAGGTATCGAGCAACGCCAAAAGGATATTATCAAAAATGCACTAAACGTAAAATTTACCAAAAATAAATAAAAGAACACTAAAACACGTAATTGAGATGACAAACAACGTCAGTACATAGAATCTATACTTGGAGACAATAATGTGTTATTTGTGAATCGTATAATTTATTCTACCATAGCTGTTGTTGCAACGTCATCAGGTATAAGTAAGGTTGACCTAAGAGGGTTTTGCCTGTTCTATTTTCTTTTAAGTTCTTTTTGTGTCATGGTCATACAAAACTTTTTCTCAAGAAAAGCATGTTCGAGGTGATAGACTTTGTATGAAGAGGTACACTTGTAAGAAAATTCAATAGTCATTTGATACTGTAAATGCTACCTTCAAAATTAAGAAAACCGTAGAATTTAATTTAACATGTACATTAATGAATAAAACAGTATAATACTTTTCTCTAAATGTAAAACTATAACATGTACATGTATAAATAAAGAACAGTTCTTTTTTTAGAAGTAGAAAAAAAATTACATTACAATTTTTCCTATTGATATTTCAACATGTTCAATATAACTTTCAAAAATATCAACACGTTTGCACTTGTAGACTTGTAGATTGTTAAACTGATTTTCCAGTCTACAGTATCATTGGTTGATTATTTTTCTAATGATGACACTATTGCAATTCTTTCCTATCTTCGCTTGAATTAAAACAAAGGTTTACAACATATGATACCAAATAAACGCTACCTTTACAATCTGTTACATCAGCAGAACCAAGTTTTTCCGTAAACGTTCCCTTTGTACACTTCAAACAAGTACTATTTGATCTTTCTAATGGTTGATATTCTCCAATAGCACACATGGCACAGGGTACTACACCAGTATTTGAATACGTTCCCGGCTGACAAATGTCTAAAACATAAAATTTGATTATTTAGTCAAAATAAAACTGGACACAAAATTGAAAATTTCAACCAATAGTATAAAAACAAAGAGATGTGACATGATTGGAAATGAGAAAACTAACTGCTATTTTGAAATAAGAAAAATCATCATTTACAGAACTCGCATTATAGGAATTGTTTATAATGTATGTTTTTATTAAAAGTATATATTTTTTTATTTAAAAGGGAAGAGAAAATTCTAAATTCAGATTTAAGATACAATTTTCATATCTGTGTGGTGAATATCGTTTGGGCAGAATCAGTTTTTTGTTTCAAACTTTAAATGCGTACAGTCTTAGTAAAGTCACATGTTTCACAATTTAAACAAGCGAATGAATAATAGGGCGCCCGAATAATACACGTGACATGTTCAGATATATATATAAGGAATTATAATAAAAGACATTAAAATATATATGCACACGCGGTTTAAAAATGCAAAACTTGTGAATCTGTTGAAAATAAAATAGTTAGATATATAACATGAATTTAATTTGCTCAAATGCACTACATCTTTATCGCATATATACATGCGTTTCAAAAATTGCCAAATTCTATGAAAACTCGTGGCATGTAGGTTACGTGTGGTCCTTTGCAACTATTCACAACATTTTTTGTATTCCTGTATATTTACCGTTTCTCTTTTTTCTGTTTTACTATAATAATTCTTTATTCCGTAAGAAAATATACAGCTCATAGGATCAAATACATACACAAATTATACAGTTTACTGTATTGTACTCGTATGTAAATGTAGACACGGAAAACTACACAGAAATTATTTATTGTGTACATAATTTAAATCGATGTATTTCATATTTTCGGTATTGACTGTAAAAAGAGCTTAAGTGCAGTATGAGTAAAATACAGAATTAACTCTACCTTTTTTATACTTCTTTATTTTAGAGGTAAGCTGCTGGCCATGTTTCACTTATTCTGTCGCAAATCATTTACTTCAAGATTCAGATTCAGATTCAATATTTTATTAAAGTCTCACCACATACAATTACATATATTTACACAATAAAATATTCATACAGGTACGTAAAACATACATGTATAACAACAAACTTTAAATTCACATTGTATGTGCCAATCTTAAAAGATTTATGAGAGACTGTATAACCAATATTATTTAAAAAACAATAAAATATTGTACATTTTATATATATTATATATTTGCTTATGAATACCATTAAAATACAGCATAATCAATTATATAAAAAACCATTCCTTCTGATTAAAATACTATAGCAGGTTCTGGCGACACTGTCAAAAACTTTATCATTATTGAATAAAAAAAATTATTTTTCATTATCTGATAAAATGTTAAAATCCACATTAAAATTTGAAACTTCATAAAACAATATATGTCTAAGATCTTCATATAGTGGACATTTCAATAAAACATGTAGTTCATCTTCAATACTATCATTACAATAAAAACATGTTCTTTCGTGTATTTCTTTTCTTTCATATCTACCAGTTTCTATTCTAAGGGGAGCAACTCCGCATCTAAACTTAGCAAAAGAACTTCTAAATTTAAGTGGCATTTTATACTTTAAGTAAGGTTCAGTACAATAATCATGTTTAAATAACTTATAAGTTCTTAATTTATTACCTTGAGCATACGCAGATACTCTATTACTCCATTCTATTTTATATTTATCAAACATTATTGTTTCTAATTGTACAATAATACTCTTATTTAATACATTAGTTTCATAGTTACAATAATTATCAAAATTATGATTTAACCAATCAATTAAATTCTGAAAGAAGTTGATTTGTTCTCTGTACGAATACATGAAATATTTCTCACTGAACGTTATGTTTGCAATCGATGATCAAATACAAATCTACAGTATTTATATGAAAGAGACTTAATGATATATTTTTATATTATTATTCTACATATATTTGAAGGATCGAAATAATCAGTTCTACAAATGGATGTTATTTAAAGACTTAAAATTTTACAATTATCAAGTGCATCCATGAAATTTTTATCGACGCACCAAACTTTTCCCTTTCATCGTGCAGTAATCTAACTTCAGTAACTTTACAATACCCAGCCGTGTCATTTCCGTATATTGTACATGTAGATATCACGTGTTATACATGTATATTATTAATCGAATATTTTTAAGAATTTGTGATTCGTTAAAACTTGATAACATGTACATTTGTATTTACTCAGATTGCACGCCAGCACGCCAATACTGTAAGGTTAAGCTTTTCGTAGGTCAAAAACATCATATTGCACAGGGCATACAGCATGTTACTTAAAATACATTCTAGAAATCCCCAATTTTACATTGTTCATGCAATAGTTGTTGATTAATAATATAACAATTGTAGCCTTTAGTAGAAAATTCACTATAATTTCACTTTTTTTAAATGACAACTTGTAATTACCGGAAGATTTGCAGATATTGACACCTGTGCGTTTGGATTAGCATTAAAATGTTCCTGTATTTTTATAAGAAATACTTTATAACACAATCTTGTACAAGTATATATATGCATCTATAAGTCCAAGCATGTGCATACAATAATGCATGTATGTATACGCATGAGTTTCTCGCTACATTGAAGACCTGTTATATAGGCCTTCCTCTTTTGTCTGCTCTATAGTCTGGTTTTTGTCTCTTTTACACATTCCCCATTTCCATTCTCAATTTTTGTAATATACGACGCTATATTGGGGAGCGTCTAAACACCACCTCGGCCGCCTTGGTGCACTGTCAGTCTAAGCTCAAGAAATTGCACTAAGCCCATGATGGGATGGTGCTATGAATGTAAAAAAGATACCATCGGACGCTGTTTTTCATGAAGATAATGTATCTGACTTTTTTAGTCATTAGAAATTGTAGTTAAGTCGTAATTTGATTTTTTCCGGTACGTCTAAACACTGCTAAGGACTCCTTAGTGCACTAAGGACTATACAATGCCACTAAGGACTAGAAGGGGTGTTGTTATGTGTATTATTTTTACAAATTATGTTAGAGATCGATATTTAATGCATAAATTTCAAATTTTATAGAAAAATAATCATAAATAAACAAGATATTCAACATTATTTAGGCACATGCCCGTTTTTCTTTGATATGCCGAAAATCAATGAACCGTTTGACACTGGCCAATAACATAACAACTGATTAAACAATCATAATCTTTTTATTCAGTAATAAACAATAGTGTTGAAAAGATTTATGCTTAATATTTATAATTATATGTTATTCTTATCAAAAATGATTAAAAGGACAAATAATTTTGTTTTTGTTTTATTTCTTTTCCAACAAAGTTATTTGCCATAGGTGCACGACTTTGATGTGTGCCAACTAAATGACTGATAAGTTGAAGGGTAGTTAGCTTGCTATGTAAGAGAAACGGAGACACAAAGAATAGATATATTTATAAGTGTTTTGATTTATTTTGATTTCGACAAAGATGCGTGTATATACAAATGGTTTCAGTAAAAAAAATACGATTGAATTGAGAGAAAAAAATTCATGTGGCGTCCTTGGGTTTATCATAACAACTTAGCTTTCAAACAGTTTGATATCTGTTTACAAAGGCTTCATGCGGTACTTATTTGTGTGTATATGTTCGATTTTTTTTTCTAAAAGTAAAAGAAGTTGAAAAAATCATTTCCAGATTTTTAGTCAGATTTAGTTCATTTTCAAATATATAACAAAGACAATTTTTTTTTAAATGTTCCACAGTTTTTAGTGCATTATTCACGAAAAAATTTCAGTTTGTGTTAATTTAGAGCTAAAATTATAATTTTGACAGAGAAAGAGATTGCTTCGTATGAACGCCTTGAAAACATGTCTTTACCCCATGATGTGTAAACAGTGTATATAAAGTGCGAATCCAGCTAGTTCATTTTTACTGTCATATGCGGGTATGTCTATTGTAGAATAAAGGATCATGGGAAAACTGTATTTGTTTACGTTTTAAAAATACCACGCTTATACCCCAACGCGACCCACTAATCTATACTCTTTTCTGACTCATATTAAGCCCATTATAAATATATTAAAAAAAGGGTGTTTTTTATCCCTTTTTATCCCGTCTCGTTTCGGTTTGAGCCATAGATAGATAAGATGTCTTATGTGACAATGAGACAACTCTCCATCCGAGTCACAATTTATAAAAGTATACCTTTAACGTCAAAATACGGTCTTCAACATGGAGACTTGGCTCACACCGAACCGGGCAAGTTATAAAGGGCCCCAGTGTAAAACCTTTTAAACGGGAAAACCAACGATTCAATCTATATCAAGATGTACGTAATTAGTGGTGAAGTGTCATGGAAATGGATAAAAAAACAAGGAAGGATATGGAAATGGATAAAAAAAAACAAGGATAAAGATCCCTATACGATTTATAAGAAATTAAATGGAATACATTTGAAATAAATGTTATTTCTATTGAATTTATTTAGAGTGTTTTAAAACCAAACTTTCCTCCGTAAGTTAAATTTTATCAAATCCGTCTCTTATTTTATCTATAATAATTGTTTCTGCAAGTCGGCTAAATTAAGGCTTTACAGCTAATTTCCTAATGCATGTAAAGCAAAACTTTGGTTTACTTGCTTGCTAAGTTTGTATATTTTTTTTATACAAACTTTGTAAATAAGATTGACATCTTTAAACCATATCGGCATAGTTTAACCTGTATTTATATAATTATTATATTTGAATTAAATTGGGTGGTATCATAATGATTGTACAAAAAAAAACTCAAAGCAAGCACGCTAACTAAAGTCTTGCTTTACATGCTTAAAAAAATACGCTGTAATAGATAAAAAAAAAAGAATATATATAATACAGTGAAAATGCGCCGCATATACAAAAATAATGAATCGCTCTACAGTGAAAAGGGCATAGGACATTTGAGCGAAAAAGAAAAAAGCACATAGGGTCATTTGAGCGCCGACTTCATAGGACATTTGAGCGCCGGGATATTAACCTTACCTGAGTTTTCAGACAGGACATTTGAGCGAAATTTTCCCTGATAATTTTACACGAATTAAGATTTTTTTTTAAAAGTAAGAAAAAAAAGTAAGATTTAGTTATAAATATTTTTTATTTTATTTCACACCCGAGTAATTCGACCGGTTCTGGCTGGTTTATGTAAGTGAAATCCTAAGTTGATCTCTATTTACCAATCAATTCTACTATAATTCATTGGCTATGCAAATTTTCTTTGTTCTAAAATTCTTATATATATATCTATTAAGTGAAAAAAGGAGAAGGAACAGAATCTCCGGGATTTGCATTCGAAATACTGCCAGCAGGAAATTACGAGGGATTTTTATGTCAGAAGCCTGGGATATAAGTTCCAAGCCCGAACAGACTTGTAAATAATGCCGTTGCCGAGTTTTATGTTTTATGACAGTGCTTTGTTTTTAGTGCTTTGTTTACAATTAAAAGATGTTTTAATCTTTTTGTTGGTAAACTCCTGTTTTATGACTGTGCTTTGTTTTTAGTGCTTTGTTTTTTACAATTAAAATATGTTTTAATCTTTTTGTTAGTAAACTCCTCATTTAATGAACTATATTCGTAAGAAAATGTGGTATGATTGCCAATAAGACAATTCTCTATCCAAGACTTGTTTTCGCTCAAATGTCCTACGCTTATTCTTATTTTCGCTCAAATGTCCTAAAATTTAGGCGCTCAAATGTCCTATACTTTGGCGCTCAAACGTCCTTTTTTTTCGCTCAAATGTCCTGTCAATGCGCTCAAATGTCCATTGCCGAGTGAAAATGAAAGAATAGTATCATTATTCGACAGTAAACATGACTCGCATAAAGAAAGCATCTAAGTGGAATTCAGTTCAATATAAAGAAACTGAATGACAAATTCTATTCTACGTTATACAACTTTAATAATTGTGTTGAAATGAATATTTTTTCTGCAACAACATCTTACCTGTTAGTTATAAAACACCTGCACGATCTGTTCGTGAAATGTACTAAATATTCACCTATTTTGGTATATATTTCACAGCTATTTGGATTTAGGCGCGAAAAAAACCCGTTCGCATCTCTTACTTTGTTTTATTAGTATTATGTGTTTCTTAACATATACTTTTTAACTATTTTTCTTCATTTTCTTCAAAAATAAAAAATAAAAAGTCGTCTGTTTATTTATCATTCTACATCAAAAATTTCTGTCATATACCGTGCAAATGATATTTTAGGATCCGCACTTTACATACACTGTGTAAATAATAATTTTTGTAATACAATATAATCTGAATATTTAAAGCATGAAAAAATGAAAATTTTCAGCCGACAGAAATATTTTCAACTATAATTTCTTTAAATCTGTTTTTCTTAAAGAAGAACAAGTATGTCAGAAGATAATCCGATTTGCATTTTTTTTTAAATTGTATGCTTAACATATTGTATGAAATAATTTATTAAATAATAACTATGTGGTATGTGCTTTTAAATAACGCATTTAAGATAATCTCTGCCCAAACAGGTCATATATAGACTAAGTGGGATTGCATGTAGTAAAAATGTATTATCTTATTGGTTTCTTTTTGTCCAGCAATACAGTGCTTAACGTCTTCATATATGAACTTAAATTTTGAAAAGTGCACCACAAGAAACAAACTTAAGTGTTCCAGTTACATAATAAATACTGTCTATTGTTCGAACGCATGTCTGTCGTCGCCTGTCATCACAATAAAACACGCTTGCAAGAAAAATAAACAGTAGAGAGATACGTGTACAAAACACATCATAGGTCATGTGGCCGACCACCTGATAAATAAAATAATTTCCAACGACAAAGAAGGCTACGAAATATAAGATTCAATTTTAGGTTTTACCGGACTTAAGGCAGCCAAGATCAAGATGAGTTTAATGAAAAAGCAACAAATATCTCTGCCGGCTATCCAAACTTCAACACGTACTTTCACAATATATATATGTGAATTAAAAGGTTTAAAAAAATATATATTTCAGTCACTTATTAATATGAACATGATGATGGTCATTGAATAAATAAAAATCGCAAAAACGTTGCACGGAATATAAAAATCGAAAAAAACGAAGCACGAGAAGTAAAATCGTAAATATTTATGGAAAAAGTAAAATAATATATTTATTAGCCGTTCTAAGAAATCATCTTGTCATTATTAAATGAACATGATGACCCTGCAGTCACTTTTAAGCGTCCGCTAGTTGCAACCAGACACATCTCTGTTGCAACTGATTTGAAAGAAACATATTATTCATAATAATTAATTTGATAGCAATTTTAAATATTCTGGGAACACGTAATTTAAAACAATTTAGTCCCGTCAAATAGTGCTGTTGGTTTCTGCCGAAAAAAATCTTTCAAAAAGTTGTAACCTTTGAAACTTTTTCAGATAATTTGACCACATGACAAGAAATTATACAATATACATTGGTCACGCACGATAGATTCTGATGTAAGACACGTACCGTTACAATACCCAGTTAACACGCATCAGCGCACACAGGTTTATCGAATAGGCCAGTTGATTGGAGGAAAGTTACCAAAAACCACGCCTACCTTTAACTATTATCCAATCAAACGCCTTTGACATAAACATAAATAATACATGGGTAATATTACAGAGATTTTGAAAAAAGTTGAGACTCTAAATTCTAACTTAAAAGTATAGATTAATGCTCGTAATTTCGCAATTTACATTAAATTTTATTCATACTTTCACCTAGTGAGGAAAAAATTAAAATTTAAAACAATTGCAAATTACAACTATAATGCACAGCAAGGACGTATATTAGTTATCCGTCCTTGTGCACAGTTTGTGATAAATGGGTGTCAAAATGTATTAAACAAAAACCCAAATACCAGTTTCAAGAAGAATTCTTTGCTTTTATTGCAGAATCGCATAAAACATAATGTTGTCGTATTTTCAAAAAGAATTATCAATTTGAAAACTACTTTTCCTTTTTACCTTTCTAAATTCATATATTACGCAGATATAGATGTGGTAGTTGCCGATTGAGTCTAGAAGGTGTCAGGATTTACACAGAGAAGACAGAATATGCCGTCTCTGTGACACAAACAACATTGATGACGAGTACCATTACATTATGAATTGTAAAACATTTAAACTATAGAAAAAGAAGGAAATGTTTAAGGAACTACTGTTAGTCAAACCCTTATATCTTTAAAGCTGTTCAACAGTTAAACTCATCAAATATTGTAATATTAGAAGAACCAGAGACATATATGTGTATATATGTCTCTGGAAAAACTATGTAAAAGTTATAAATGTGAAAGTCAGTCCTCCAAGTTAATTTAATTGTATCGTTTACACATGCATGTACTAATTTTACCTTATAGTTATGTTTATGTATGTTCTTGATAACTAGTAATTGAAGTTTTATGAGAAATAAAGTAGTCGTATTCCTTTAAACCATAAATTACAGTACACGAAGACAGCCTACGGGTAAAGTACAAGTGAATATATCACAAAGATCATCCGTACGCGTCCTTGTAAATGCAAAACTCTGGATTTTCTTTGATAATTACCCGAGAGGTTAGAAAAGACTTCCAAAGGTGTTTGCCAAAAAATTAATTGAAATAAAAGATTTTTGTGTAGACGAGTTACAACATTGCATAAGCATAATTAGGAAATTTAACAAAAAATGTAAGTGCACATCTTTCTAGTGGCGAAAAACACGCATATCGAGTTACGTAGACGAAAAAGAATAAGTACATTCATAATGATTATGATGTAAATTCACGAAATTATAAGGTTATAATTAGAAAACAATCTAAAACACGATTCGTCATTCCCCATGTGGATAGATTAAAACAGAATTATAATTTTAATTCTTAAATTAAATTCTGAAATTCAAAAGACATGTTTCTGATACTTGACAGTTCAGAGAACACTATTACATGAAATGCACGATGATATTGACCGAAAACAAAGGTGAAAGATTCAAATTGTAAAATCAGCCGCTGAACGGTAGAATTTCTATCAATCATTCAACGATATAAAAAGACTTTTGAGTGTAAAAGTATGATAGAAATACTTTTAATTTATTGAAATGCCTGTTAAATTAATATTGTTCCAGTCATTGGTTACTAGTGATTGTCAGTCCATTTCGATATTTCATGCACTTTTACAAATTCTGAAAAAAAAAAAGAAAAAGAAAAAACTAATATTCCCATGGGAAAAATATATCTTCCCATGAGAAGAAATTTGTCCCGCACAGTGTTCAACTCCCAAAAAAGGGAGTCTAACCAACAAAGAAATACTTTATCATCTGAAGATTGATTTTTATATATGAAACGATGTGTATTGATTTTACTTGGTTCAATGTTCAGTGGCAAGTATTTTATGTATGCACAGGTCCAGAGACAGAAAATCAAATTATTCATTCACTTATGGTCTTCAAAAATAACGATTGCGGGATGACGGACAGGAAGACTTCAAACGTAACAGTGTGAACTAGCTGTCAGAAACTTAAGTACTCTTAGATCCTTTCGTGCTATTGTCGTTTTGTTCTTCTGGTAAACAAGTGATTCTTTCATTGTTGAAGACCCTCTAGCGACTATAAAGATGAACAGGAATAAAACGCTGACCATTGATAATTTGTATTTTTGTTAAGCTCTGACTTTGTGTTCGATTTAAGGTCCCGTGTACTTTTACTCCATATTCCTTTATTTTCTATAAAGGCGTCTGTCTTGACAGTAAGTTGACACGACTTAATACAAGTTAAACCCTTAAATGTAAAACACCAGATGGAAATACTCAAAAAGGAGAGCCAGTTTGGTATTCTGTAATGTTAGAGTTCAATTCTTCATGAAGAAACGACTATATGTTTTCTGTATTCAGCATATAATCATATCTTCTAAACTATATTTTTTCGCACAATGTATGAATATTGGTGGACATGCATCATTGCGAAACCAGACATTTACAAATGAAAATTAACACTTATACTATAGCCATTTAGTAGGAAAGTAAATGCACAAAAGACAAGTAATTCAGAAACATGCATGATCATGCATGGATCACGCAAAATTATGCAGGGGCGACACCGGAGTAATGGGAGTTTTCTTCTTGCAAGACATTCGCCGTGAAAACAATTTGATATGAAGACAAGCCTTTATTTCAACTTTGTTTTAAATTTTCAAACATGAGGCTGTTACGGCCCAGGTCAATGTTCTTAAGCAACACATATTTTCCTTTCATTTTGCTGTTAGCTTTCTGATATAAATTTTTACATATTATAGACTATTATGATTCTTTTTTATCAATTTCAGTGAAACACTATTTCTGATTTGCTTTTAAATAAATTTTAACATGTTTAAATGTCTTTTTCTTTTTCTTCATCTTTTTGAAACCCTGGTTTTGTATTACCACTGACCAGTTCAGTAAAGAAACAGCTGCTTCATGTTTGCATAAATGTGTTTGTAACCAATCTAACATGCTATTATTTCCTTATTTTGTATTCCGTGTCTATAGATAGTCTTCATCGGGGAGGCAAGATTTATTTTGTCTGTTGGTTGCTTGGCTAGCGTAAACTAATCGATTTACCTCACATTTTGAAGTTGGATGGAGACTGTTTTTAAATAAATGCCGTACCTTTGTACTTTGGTTTCCTGTCAGATTTTTCTCAATTTTAAATTGGGAAGTTTTATCATTTGTTTTGCATAATTATTATTTTTGACTTACAAATGAACGATTAATAAATCTAGTCCCATGTGTGCTAGCGAAATGTCTTTAGTGTAATCTCGGAGTGTAATTTTTATTTCAACTTTTACGTTTGCATCAGGAGGACCTAAAACACGAAAACTTTTTTTTTTTAAGAATAACATTCTTTACTTCAAACAAAAATCGCTTTTATCTTTTATTTTTTGCAGTAAAAGACCGGTTTCTTTAAAAAAAACTTTCATACAATCGACTGAACGAAGTATAAGCTTCGGGAAGGTCAAGGATTATAACATATTTTTCGTCATTCTGAAAAATTCAATGGTCGAATTGAAGCTTAATACCTACGAAAAAAATCTCAATGAGCGAAAAGACTTTCATTTTAGTAATCTCTGGTGTATTTATGATGGCTTGGTTTGAAGCGAGAACAGACGAACTATGCTTACTATTGCTGCATAAAAAAACATGAGGATATGGTTTGTCCTTTATTACAAATTTGACTCCAATAAGGATAACTTTTGTCTCATAGAAAAATCGGTATTTTTTACCGATAATTTATTTTTCGATTTTTATCGGATATAATAGTTATTTGAAAAAATACAAACCGGATAATTATTTATTAAAGTTTCGTATGCATCATAAATCAAGCTCCGGCAACTTTTGACTTGTTCTAATATAAATAGTAATGATTTTCATCGGAGAAAAAGATAGATATTTTTGTCGTGATTGAAAGAATCGTAAAAGTGTTATTTTTCTTAATTCTGTTTGTTTAATCGGACATCGTAGAGTCTGAATTTGATTTCTTTTTGCCGAACTGGACTTCATATTGTGTATTGATTTGAAACATGAACGCGGACCTCGATGAGAACACCTGGATTGAAAGTTTGCAAACGTTCCGACCAATGAAATTCATTTTAATATGTAACGAGAGAACTTCAACGAGAGCACCTAGATGAAATATTTTAACTATACTACAATCAGTTTTAACTTAGAAATTTCCGCTCAAATATATAGGAAATAAAATTATATGAAAGCAACAATGCAGAATGTTTCTTTTCCATTTTTTGTTTTTTTTAACAATGTATATGTTCATTTCAATTTGGTAAGTAGACTTATATTAAATGCCCAAAACGTAAATGTATGTTTTCTTTAAAACATTAAAAAACGTAAAAGTATGCCGACAAATAGCCTGTCAAGGTCGCTAAACTTAAATCAACTTACCCATCTTTATCGTAGACTAAAATTTATCTCATATATACAGAATACATGTTCATTTATTACAAGTACGTCAGGGTGCATGACAGCACAATAATCTTTTTACAGAATCGTAAGAACAATATTTTTGTTTGGTATTTGTTTCTCTTCCACAATTAACGCCCGATTTGGCCATTGACCGGTATTACAATTTAACACAGTTTTAAAAGTTCAGTGGGCTGCTACTTCATTTAGAATTTTCAGCATGCCTTTCTGTTTATCATATTCAACGTCAATATTATCTTCGTCAATTCTATTATTCAACAATATCTTGTTTTTCATTAGAAGCTTTTCCAAATATCAATATACAGCAAGAGAATGCATATATGTTGCTTCCCGGAAATATAAGACACATCGATTTAAATTATGTACACAATAAATAATTTCTGTGTAGTTTTCCGTGTCTACATTTGATTTACGAGTACAATATAGTAAACAGAAAAAAAGAGAAACGATAAATATACAGGAATACATAAAGTTTCGTAAATAGTTGCAAAGGACCACACGTTACTTACGATAGATACATCGAGGTCGTTTTGCTTGAGTGATTTACCTGTAAAAAGCCCGGGTCTCATCAATGTTTAAAACGCTTAACAGGGGCGTGGCCTATTAGTTTGACGCAACTAACCACTAACTTGATTTCAATTGATCGACTGCAGAGAAATCTATTTGACTGGCGTTAAAATGAATTGATATGAATTGAATTGAATTAAATATAATTTTTAATTTTTGTCAATCTTTATCAAATAACGATCAATTTCATTTAAATAGCGTTAACACGTTTTTGTCCGATCAAGTTAAATTCGGGTTACTAGTGTATGCTACGTATATATATTGAACAACACGAGCTTAAGCGTGTATAGGGCTTACGAGAAGCGTACATCAGCATTTATCGGGCGTCCAAATACTGTATATTGCCGCATGTCGAGCTTTTATCTAACGCAGAAGAAAAAATCCCTTGAACGTATTTGAGACGTGCTTTCGGCGTGTCTGTGATGTGTTATTATGGGGGTTTTATACGTTCACGGAACGCGGTAATGCCGGCATCACACATTGGAGTAAAGACCGGCGTGCACCAAACGTACAGAGAAATTGACAAAGTCGGTATACGTTAGTAGCTTGCCAGAGGAACCCTAACAATCATTGAACGCGCGTTGCATAAGTTCGAAATACGTATAAATACAAAGGTATACGCTTGGTGAACGCTACAACTCGAGGAAATTTTTAAACAGCATAAACATTTTCATCCTGCTCAAGCGTGTGTCTAGTGTATACTTGTACGCTACACGCACTTAATACACACGCTACAAGTGCGTTGAAAACGCTACAGATAAGTTTGAGACACGTTTAGGGCACGTTGTTTATGCTTCAAGGTCGACTTTAACTAAAACGTGTGCGGGTGTAATTGTAACAAGCACACCATAATAGAACGTCCAAGATACGACGGCGACGCGTCTCAAATACTTTCCTTGGTAGCGTGCATTCCATCTACGTTAGACAAATGCCAGGCATACGCCAACATACGTTTTTTGAACGCCCGATAACCGCTTAGGTACCTTCTCGTACGCCCAATACACGCTTAAAGCTCGTTGTGAACAAGTTACAGATAAGATTGACAGGTTGAATGCATCCAAAATTACTAGTGTGTTGGCAGCGTACATGCTCTTTTAACACGCCCGGCGTACGTCGGAGTTATACGCTGATGTATGAGGTATAACTACGCTAGGCGTATGTTACAAGCAAGCACCACATACGTACAAGTAAAATTCCATGTAAAAATCAACGATCTTGAGACGTATGCAACGTGCCCTAAACATGTCTTAAACTTATCTGAAGAGATTTTCGACGCGCTTGTAACGTTATACTGTAGTACGTGCATGTATCGAACATGTATACACTTGACAAACGCTAGAAGTAGATGAAATATGCAGCATACAAATATCCTTGAGTTATAGTGTTCATCAAGCGTATACCTTTGTATTTCGACGTACCTTAAACGTATGCAACGCGCGTCCAACGATTGTATATCGTTCCTTTTGCGTACACCTAACGTATACGGACCCAAACATCTTTCTCTGTACGCCTGGTGCACGTTAGTCTATACTCCATTGTGTGACGCCGTTATTATGAAGACGAAACGCGCGTCTGGCGTATAAAATTATAAAAATTATGAGCCTGGTACCTTTGATAATTATCTTCACAAGAAACTAAAATTGAAAATCATTGAAGACTAACAAAGGCCTGTCATCAAATTGATAACTATCACTTTTTTGCACTGCAAAATGAATCGCTGTACCACCTTGTCTTTTTTTCAGTTGTATAGCCAGATTCTGTACATTATGCTAGGAATTGATAATATTTCTATTTAAATAAACAGGCACATGTTAGATTTAGGATGATCTATTTTTTTAATGAAGTTTTCAATGTATTTACCTTTACAGTCAGCCATACTACTAGATCCAACGTCTTCAGTAGACATACCAGGAGGACATTGTTTACATGCTGATTGATATTCTTCATCCTGATAGTAGCCCTTGGAACAATCTTGACACTCTTCTGTCGTCTTTATTAAATATGAACCTGGAGCACACCCAGCTGATATGAAAAGTAAATAAAAATGTCTAAAGATCTATCATTGACACCAATAAGCTAATGCCTTTTGCATGTTTTGTTTATCTAACGTATTTATGTGCTAAATGTTCCATCTATTTTGAACATATATGCATGGAATTAAGTTCACTTCTGTATTAGATTTCTAAATACAATAAAACAAAGACAAGTTTGGACACTGAAAGGAACCGTAACCGCATCAAATTCTATTCTTTAAGAAAATAGTATCTGCCTTTAATGTCCACCGAAAACAACACCACAAGATTCACGCCTGGTAGAATCTCAAACAAAATCATGTTCAGTAATACATAATCCACAAATAGAGCACAACACATTAAAATACTGTACTATAGTATAAAAAAAACAAAACTACAAATATCAAAAAACAGCGAAAAACAACAACTTCTACCTTTATATACTAAATGCGTTTATCTTGTCACAACCCAGTCCTTGATTACTGAAAAACCGCAAAATCGGCTTATTTACTGTCCCCAAACCAAAGTTATTGTACAATCTTTCAAATTCATTCCGCATACTGCACAAAAATTCATAACTTTGGAAAAAAATATTTCATGACGATGTTAGTTGGAAAACATTTAGTTCTCAACAGTATGCTTTATTTAATTTGTTCTATTTGTTAATCAACAAACAGGTACAAAAAGTTTCCAATAGGTTTTGATTAGGGGAAATATATTTAATATTCCTGAATTTCTCGAATGACTTTTTTCTTAGTAAGCTGTACGTTCTTACATCTAATAGGACATTGAAATCAAAGCTACATCGAATTATCGCAGCTATGACGAATGTTTAGGTCATTTTGAATTATAAAAGAAGACGACCCTTTTACAAATTCTGTTATTTTTGCTTTATTCATCAACCTAGCGGCTTAGTTAAAAATATCCTCTTGTGAGGACAAATGTAGAGGTTTTAGAGGAGCAAGGGTTGGGAGTCTACTTTATAAAGTGGCCAATAGTTAACATGCAATGTGGAATTGAACGATAACGAATATATAACTCAATTTTTTTTTGGAATAAACCCTCTATCAGATTTCTCTTAATACAAAGCCTGCTCCAAAAGATTTATGAGGAAGTGCGACCTTAGTCAACACAAAACCATTCACTAGTTGAAATAATATGGTTAAATTTATATTTATACCAGGATAACTTGGACGACTTTATTTACAGTTACTCATCATGTTCATCATAAATCAAGTATTAATCTTAAAAGAGACAATAACTGTCGAATTGCACTTCACTAAAGAGACATGCTACGTTAAAAAATGCATGTGGCATTAGGTGCAGTAAAATTGGTAACTAACTGTTATTTCAAAAAGAGAATGGCATACTATCTGCATCTTGTTTTTTTTTAATTTAAAAAATGCTTATTCAAGTCGGTATCAAACGTTTTATTTACTTATCAGCGACATGTTTTTATGTTATTTGATCCTCGGAGACCAGTATAATAGTCTGATCTATATTTTAACAGATTGTGTCGCAATAACGATTGTGACATTTTGATTGAGAGTGAATTCTCATGGCTTGTAACGCTTGGGAGATGCTTACTTTTGTTGATGATTAAAATCTCAGGTCTTTTAAAATGCACACTATTTCCTTTTTTTTTTGGTTTACATTTACTTAATTTTTCTCTTCCCAACTGATATACGAGATATGAGCGTCAATAAACCACTGACGGATTAATTTACATACTTTTCATTTTGTACGATAAAAAAAAAATATATATACATCACTTACTGCAAGTTTCTGTGTAGTAGTTGGGGGCAGTACCTTCTTCACATCCTATAGAGCTGAAGGAAAATGCAATGGTCGAAGGTGAAAGACCATTATAATCGAATTCACCATTTGCCGATATGGTTTTGATGGTTTCACTTACAGCAGAGATTTTAGCATCATTAGACCAGTAGTCCTCTGTCGCAATCCACTCCATTGTTAACACGAATGTAAGTGTAATTTCATTTGTTGATCGTCTGAAGTATTTCTCAAAATGTGTCCCCTCACTTTCTCTTCGTCTCCTCCCAGCAGTGGGACCACATGTTACAATTACATTGCTTATATTACAAAATGTTGGACAGATATTATCATAGTTTCTGTTGTATGTCATATCTTCAACAACAGTTATAAAATGTTCTTTGATTCCTTGCTGTACGCTCGTGTCACTACAATCTCCGGAATAGAAGTACAGAAGTTCTCCCGGTTTATAAGACACGTTTGGATTTCTTTTAGCTTTTAAAATAAATGGATATGATTACAAACACCTTAGTATAACGTATATTTGATGTTAAACTTTATCTTTCACCTTTTATGATTCAATTTTATTCACACATGTTATGTACTTTTCAGCAAATTGAATGTACTTCAATTTCTAATTTTTAATATGCGTACAGATAAATTAAAAAAGACGTCTATAATATGTTTCAATTGGTAACAGTTCAAATTGTGTGATAAAAACTACATTTTGTCAAATTATTAAAGAAATAAATGAAATTTTACAAAGCCCCCATCGACCTATGTCTAAAGATATCACAAATCACAATAAATTCATTCTTGATTTGACGTACAAATATTTGCATACGTCTAGACTCGGTAGTTTGGTTTTCATACAAATATATATTTCAATTTCGCGCCTTTTCTCTTGACGACAAAACTTCATTGATTAGATCGACACGTATATTTTACATTCATGATATGTTATAAAAAATAAATTTCCCCATTTTTCATGTTTGTGTTTGTAGATTTCCTACCATTGATTCGGAGATTTATAGACTATGATTTTCCATGTTTACAGAGTTGTCCTTATTTATTAATATTAAACTGATCAGTGCAATGTTTCATCCCATTTTGTAAGTATTATTAAGACAATCTTTATGTTCGTATGAGCATAGCAAATGAGAACATAAGGGTTAGTAGGGTAAACAAGGAACGTTTAAAGTCATATGAAACCTCAAATTAAAAAAATAATATGCATATGTTTTTTTAAAACTAAATGGATAGTTTTCATTATACAACTTATGTACATATACATTTTTCTGAAGAAAATTCTTTGATTTGTCCACATTTAGAAGAAGTTTACCTATTTTTATTTGCTTGCTGCCAGGAAGCAATTCGCCGACATATTTTCCGTATGCATAGTGACCTACGCGTGACCCTCCTCGTAAAAATCCGGTGATAGCATCTGTCATTAAAATAAACAATTACCTGATTGTATATGTTAAACACGTGCTAAATACCCATGCTTTTTGTTGATTATTTACTATAAGGTGACAATCGGTAAACTTCGGCTTCAAAACACGGCATTTAATGAGTAGCCATATTTGTTAAATTATAACAGAGAGATAGAAAATAATTGACGATTATACGATATATTTGCGTAAAAAATGATAAAATCGTGCACAGAGGACTAAGTTTATGATATATTCATGCATTGGTTCAAGAATTGGATGAACATTATTTTTCACCAGTCACTCGTTTCTTATGACTTTAAATAACGATACTGCGTTTAAAAAAAAAATCAAAAATCTTTAGTACTGTGTCAAACTGAAAATGAAACAAAAGCTAACTACAATGTACATTCCATTGAAAACGGGTTTAGTACGTATTCTACAGTTGACCCTTACATTAGTTGTCCTTTGTAAATTGCATTTGTGTTGAATGCTGTTAGGTGGATTAAAATGACTTTGTGTAAATACCTGTGCAGTTTGGAGGCAATCCGTTCCACTCTTGATTTTGATTACACACAAATTCACTTGGCATTGGTTTCTCTGTAGATTTCCGAGGTATCTGAAACTTTTCATTGCAGCCCATTGTGCAAACTTTATTACCTAAAACTGTTGAGCAAGCTAGAGAACCATTGCCTGGAGCTGGTAGATCTGGACACACTAAAAAAATGTAAAGTTCAATTTTAAAATTATACATCTTTTACTTAATTGATAATGATCATTAGGTCCGGGACCACAATTGTCGTTCCTTGATTTTCGTTGTCCACGAATATAGTTCCTAGTGTGGACAGTGGGTTACTTGCCAATTTTTTTAATACCCCTTACAAATTTAGTAACCCATGTGTAATGCCACAAATTGCAAGTAGGGTGGAGAATTACACTGTAATTTTTTTTTAAAGGAAATTGTGATTTGGTCCAGCTCAAAAAGTTTTTTTTAACTTTGATTCGTAAATATAAATATATCATGCATTTATATTATTGTCCTTAATAAGGAAAACAATTTTAACTTCAGGTTTAGAAAATGACACTTCGGTATCATACATGTATGATAGATAAATTAACAATGTTTCAAAAATATAATGTTTATATATATTTTTTGCCTGTATAAAAAGAGATAATTGACTATTTCCAGTTTAGAAAACGTCACTTAAATGTCTTAGGACTGATTCCAAAAATAAAGATTTTGTATATAACTATATTTGTAATACGGGAGATAATTGGCAACTTTCGGTATAAAGAATGTCACATTCGGTTTCGAATGAAAGGTTTATGTATGCCCATGTAAAACTGTATGGTGTCTAAGTTATTTTCAATGAAATAAGTGTAAATGACCATTTCACTAAAGGTCACTTCTAGTCGTCATTTTTTCAAATTCATATGTCACCAAAAAATTTGCTTGAACCGATCTGAAGTAATAGTAAATTTACCTTACAATAAAACATTTCAGGGGCAATAACTCCTATACGATGTCATTGGATTTTTTCAGACCAAATATATCATATTTTTATCACAATAAAGAAAAAATATTTCGCACTAATTCTTTCATATATAACGTTAAAATTTAACAAAATTTAAATTTAAAACATTATCTTGACTTTGTATCACCAGCCCAAAAGTCAACACTTCGCTGTTAATATTAATATCAATTATATGGTCATTTTGGTCATTTTGATAAATTTCCTGTTTACAAAAGTATGAATTTTTCAAAATACTAAGGACTTTCTTATTCCAGGCATAGATAACCTTAGCCGTCTTTGGCACATTTTTTTGAAATTTTGGGTCCTCAATGCTCTTCAACTTAGTCCTTGTTTGGCTTTATAACATTTTAGATCTAATCGTCACTGATCAGTCTTATGTAGACGGAAGTCGCGTCTAGCGTATTAAATTATAAGCATGGTACCTTTGATAACTATTGATCTGACCTCCTTTTCTAAGTAAGGACCCAATGACCTCAATTAAAAAGACTCAAGTTTGAGACAACTTGCGGTTTGTGAGTTACAAAAAACATAACTAAATATTTGGTTAATATGGAAAACTCCTATTATAAAAAGATTTGAACGATCTGTGCGATCCAAAATCAGCCACAAATCCTGATAATGCAACAAAAAATATAGAAAAATGAATTTTGTCGTTATCTTTCTGGGTTTCAGAGGAGATACACAAACAAGAAAAACAGTGCAAGAGTAAAAAACTCTTACGACGAAAAATGTTCGGCTAAAGAGAGTGAGTCTTAAAAACGCAATAACTTTTCGAAACAATATTCAAAATATTTAGCGACATCTTGCGAAAAAAAAACCTACTTTAAGCCGCAAGAAACGGTTTTGAGCGGTAAAAACAAAGAATACAGAAAAGTGGAAAGACGTTTAAATGATATAGAATTCTAAACTAGTAACATGAATCTGATTCATGATAAATGTTTTATTGAAATTGGAACAGACGATTTTTTTATCCTCATTTGAACGATAATTTTTTTTCTTCAGAAATCGTCGTCATCACGAAATACAAACAAAATATTGAACCAAAAAAAAAAACATTTACAGAGTGCACATAACTGTACCCATGTATGATATCACAGCAATACTTGATATGTTATCTTACATTTCTACGAAATTAAGGCAATGTAAAAATACATCTGGAATTCAACAATAGTCAGGGTATAAAAAGTGTCCCCAACACTTTTTATTCTAGATTATTACACATGTGCTACTTAAAAAATGTCATTCTTGAAATCTGATGACTTATGACTATAACCTAATATATAAATTCTTATAAAAACAAGATATACTAACTTAGCTTTTCACAGAATGATTCCGTATCATTAGCCCAAGCCCATATTCCGTGTTTACCGGTTTTATCTATCTCACAAGAGACACTTTTGCTCCCATTAAGAATATAGCTGAGGAAGCAAGTGAAATAACATGTTGATCCATAAGTGTATCCTGTTGGACATCGGGATATTAAGAATTTGTCTGCTGGCATCAAAGGGTCACACGAAATAGCTGTAAATAACAATTTAGTAAAGATGAAAATAAGTCTCATGTTATTGTACCCAGATATATTTTCCATGATTTTGATAAAGTTCTGTATTCAAAATATATAAAAATGTTTCTTTTCAACAAGATTTGGGCATACAACTTAAAAAGCAGTAACACATCTATCCGAATTGTGCTTATGTAAGTCAAAATCTGGAGCTTATAATTCACAAGATGTTCTTTCTTAATCAATGTCTGACATTAAAAAACAAACAGATACTTTTAATTAACTGTTGGTTGTTTTGTTTGAATTATTTTGTATTTTTCATGTCACCTTCATTTTTTTTATTTACTAAAAGGTCTGAATTTTTACTAATTCTTGGAAGATGTCTCTGTCATTGGGTCGCAAGTTGCTCCTCATTTCATTTTCAAGCATAATTTTATTTATAGGAGAACAATTGAAAACAAAACATTTCATAAAACAAGAATGGAATATGACACTATCCTCGCACGAACAATAGGAAAATATAATCAAACACTAAATTGGATAAATATGTGTTTCAAATTTGATGTCAACAAATAGCACTACCTCGACCTACAAACTATAGCCCGTTACAGGACTAACAAACGAACGGACACACATACCAAAAATACCAAACAATCCTTACTTAGGCAGGACATTACATTTTTTCAAAATTAACATAGTTTACTTTCGACAATGATGTTAAAACTGAAAGAAGCTGTCTGTTCATTTCCATCTATTGCTTCGTATTTGATTAGATGAGAGCCTTTGGAAAAGTCTGATTTTGGTAGCGACCCTCCAACCTGTTTTAATGAAGGTTTACTTCGATCCCCACATGCTTCGCCTTTTTGAGCATTGTCCATTATGATTGGTTCATCCCAAGTAACATTAGTTGCAGTATCACTTCCTCTATCAGCATAACGGACAATGGAGCGAGGAAAGTTATCAAATACAGGTGGTTCTGCGTCTAAATATAATAAAAATGATCAAAACACATCAAACATAAACGCACTTGTAGAGTTTGTTTAAAATATGACTTTTTCATGCCTTCTTTTTTGTCTTGTCTCATCAATCTCAAAGAATAAAAGTTCAAATTAAACCATATTTCAATTAGATCACCTGGAAAATGGAACATATACAGTATTTGAAGTAAAGGTAATGCATTTTTATCACTGTGATTTAAAATTTTCGTTTAGCTAAATTAATCAAATATTATTCATGATTGTCTTTGAAAAGAAAAAAATGGAGATCAGATTTACAAAGTCTATTGGGAACAATTTATATTGTATTTATACAATGGCATGAATGGGAAAGTTCAAGTAGCAAAACTAAAAGGACTGGTATTAACCCCCTGAATATGTGGAAATGTTTCGTTTTATTCACTATATATAAGAGCGTACATTCTTCTCTGCCTTAAAAAAATTAAGTTAATCTTTCAAAAATCGATCTTGATGCGAATTTCTGTAAGCCTGTTTAAAACTGCATCTTCTAGTGTTTCCGTATGAGGAAGAAACAAATTATCACTATTTGGCCCCTGAAATCGTTAACAAAAATAATTATGTTCGCAATTTATTGATAAGTGGTTTCATAATAAAGGATAGTAATTTTTTTTCGAAATATCATTCATAACTGACTGATTTGGGCATAACAGCCCATTTAACAGCAAATTATGTTCATTTTTCTCAGGTGAAGCCTACCTTTTCTACCGACTGTTTCTTTTAAATCCTTGTGGTCCTTTATTTTTCGCTAAGATTTGTATCTATGAAGTTCGATCATCGGTAATCTTCTGCTGCTTGTAACTAACATAAACATTTTGAACTATGAGTGACATGCCCAACAATGAAGTACTATTATACTGTCATATTGTGGCAAATTAACATATTTTGGTAAAGATAGTTGCTTTTAACTTAAAGGTAAAGGAAGTGAAAGAGACATGCTCTGCAGTATTTACATTTCTTAACACAAGTCAAGCATTTGAAACGACCAATGCGGTTGAAATTCAAAAATACCGTTTTGAATATCTAAAAACGTTAAGTCTTTTCAGTATATCAAACTAACATATATCTTTGAACTTATCGTTAATTTCTAAAGTGGACAGTATATACACGTATATATTTCCGACTGACGAATAACGAATGTGATAATAAATGAAAGACTTGCAATACATGGAGTATTCATAATGTAGACTAAAACTAGAGTACTAGTATACAAATTATTTGACATGTGTTCCTCGTGTTTATGTTTTTATTGAATTAGTTACGATAGATCATAGGTATATATTTCTTGAGTTAAATTTTCTTATATTTGCCACAAAGAAGATTTAACTATGTTTTTTTTCAAAAATAAAAATAAAAAGTATGGTCATCCGTGCTATTTTTTAAGGTAAGAATAGTTTAGAATTGCAAAAAATACATTTATGTGCATAAAAAAATATCAATTAGATGAATTGTGAGAAGATAGATTTATAATATGTTTTAAGGAAATAAAGATAGAAAATGGTGTCACCGAACTTTTTTTCTTGCTACAAGTAAATTTCCCTATCAGTCCAGTATATATCTTTGAAGTGGCTTAATATGCAAACAAAAATGATTCTAAAAACACATAATTTGATTTTTGTTAAATTCTGTTGATTGATACAATTAATGACCAAGTTTTCTTTACACAAATAATTATCTAACCAATGAATTGCACATCTGTCTCCAAATTTGCTGATTTGGGCAATAACTAGACTGATTTTATACTGGGATAGTATAATCTAAGATGCCGATATACCATGAATCTACCTAAACTCTTATTTGTTTCGACGTCATCGGACAAAAACTTTGTTACGTTTTTACGTTTTAGTTTCAATTGGTGATATGACAAACAGTTTTCAGACCTTCACATGTTATGTGTTCTGTTCCATTCCATCTATCTCCAATGCATTGTATGTGCTGGTTCATTTCCGTTTTGTACCCTTCATTACACTCTGGATAACAAACAGTTTCGAATTCATACAAACTGTTTGTACATGTGAAGTTGCCGTTGCAAATTTTCATTGGTGCACTGCATTTCTTTCCTAAAATACAAAAACTGAATCATTTTGGAAGATCAACCCTAATAATAAAATTAATCAGTAGAATTTTTTTAAGACACACAATTTTATTCAATAGATATACAACAGATGCATATTTTAAATGATATAGATTAGACAATTTTACAAGAAACCTTCAAGGGAAAAACTGGAAAATTCACATGACTTTTAAATTTCATAACATCGAACACCAATGATCCATGTTCATAGTAGTAACGATGCACTGATTACTGAGTTGGTATACGTTAATTAACGGCGTGTTTAAACAGGTTGAAGTAATAATATAAACCTTAATTCCAAGATATGCATATCATCAATTAATGCCTCCTCAGTGATAATCGATGTCAAAATATATGAAAAGAATTTAATATGAGTTTCTAGTACCCTCCACCTAAAAAGGCAATAATATCAACAGTACCTATTTTCTGCATCATATGCGTATTTCGACAATAAATATATTTCAGTAATGCTCACGGACAAAATACAGGTAAAAGTAAAAACATTGGCTGCACAAATCAAAGATCTTCTATCATCATCCTATTTCATAAAGAATAAGTGATTGGAATCTAGCTCGACTGCTATTTGATTTATCATAAATTCAATTTAATACAATTTGACATCAAAATTAAAAGAAATCGAGTTATTATTTAAAGGCGAGAAGAGATTTGAAATGGTCCATTTCGTAACAAATATAGTTCACTATTAAGGAAAGCAGTTTTTTCTACGATAAAACAGATGTCACCTGATTTTCAATTAAAAAAAAAACAATTACTCTAATTAAAGTCAACTGATAAATTTTTCATGTGAGTCTGTACATATTTAATTATGGTGTGTGGTTTCAGAGGAGTTGCGCTGATAAACTGTAAGTTGAAAAAGTATAATATGGCCAAACTTTTAACTTCAAAGGGTGTAATACCTTAAATACATTGAGCCATTTGAAACATTATATAGAAACACATGATTCGAAGAATTGTAATGAAATCATTCATATAAATAACTTTTTTTACTTTTTTTATTTCATTTAAATGTAGAAGAGCAATCTCCTTTTTTAGCGTTGATAACACTTTAAACTGATAAACTTTGATTTTCTAAGAAACTGATCATAAAGTTCATCACTTTTAACAACATGTTTAAATTTTTTGTTTGTTTTGAAATATTTCTTTAATTCAATTAATGAGATTATCCATTGACCTTGTATGTGTCCTCTCCATTAGAATTCTTTCCCGATCCCATATAGCAGTACTTGAACACTGTGACTTATATTTATTTCAATACGCAGTGTGTTTGTCTGTATACACAAATTATCTTATACATACATTTGGGTTAATCTCTTAGTTTGATTTTTGTATATTCAGAAATTTTAAATGAATACTTTGAATATGTTAAGATTTAACTCCACCAATGAGTGTATGTTGCATTAATGCATATAATGCATATATAATATCTATGGAACGCCAAAACTGTCTTGTTATGACCATTTTCATTGTATGATGTGCATTTACCTTTATATGATGTGCACTTGTCATTATATGATGTGTATTTACCTTTACATGATGTGCACTTGTCATTATAGGATGTACAAACACCTTTATATGACGTGCAAATATGCTTGTATTATGTGCACTTGTCATTATATGATGTCCAAACATCTTTATATGATGTGCAAATATACTTATATGATGTGCATTAATACTTATATGATGTACAAATGTTCTTATATGATGTGCAAATATACTTATATGATGTGCAAACATTCAGTTATGATGTGCAAATATCCTAATATGATGTGCACATATACTTATATTATGTGCAAATGTACTTATATGATGTGCAAATATACTTATATGATGTGCAAACATCCTTATATGATGTGCGAACATCCTTATATGATGTCCAAACATCCTTATATGATGTGCATTTTCCCTAATATTATGTGCAAACATCTTTATATGATGTGGTTGTGTCATTATATTATGTGCTTGTAATCTTATATCATGTGGTTCGGTTAAATTCATTATATGATGTCGAAAAGTCATTCTATGGTGCGCTTTCATCGTCGTTATGGTCAATGAACATGATTACGATTAGAATGATTACTGTCTACGTCATAACTGATTCCTTTCTTCTTCTGCAGAATATATAAACGCGGATCAAATCTGTAGCTATGGTTTGGAAAATGGTTGAGATGTTAAAAAAAAAACCTTGACATGTTTGTTTCTCGATTTAAGATGAAAAAAATCACACCAGATATTATTGGAAAATTGTCAAATTGTGAATTGCAAAGTTTAGTTTTAATCAATTGGTCTACATTAATGAACATACGAGGTCTGCAATAATGGGCATACAGTTAAAGTTATTAAATTAAAGAAATGATTCTTTTATGCCATGCTCTATGCTCATTGTACTAGGCTTATATTTGACAATACATTTATATCTTGCGTTAGCGGCTTTTTTTTTTTTTTTAAAGAAGTAAGTACATGAATTTCCAGTATGTTCATTGTTTTGTAAAGTTTGCTTTACTGATCATTTTAGCTGTGGAAGTTTGTCTTTATATATCACTTTTCTGAAGAAAGACACGAAACTGAGTAATGATATATATAATGGACCGGTCATTTGCAACCCCATAAAGAGGGGATAGGAAGAAATTAAGGGAGCCTTTGATTTTGATTTTTTTTTAAAATAAAATGGTGGTATTCAATTGTTTATATTTATAGATTTGACGCAGTACAATGTTTTTGCGATGTGTTCATTGTCCGTAAATACTTTGTTGCCAGACAAAAACTTTTTAGAAATAAGGGGCCAAAAACGGCACTTAAAACAAGCAATTCTTAGGGTTCTTTGATATGTTGAATCTAGCAATATATTAAGATTTCGGATATTGGACAATATAATAGGTAATGTGTCACAAACCTATGATGTGTCAGATATTGAATAATGAATTAATTCAAATTCAGACCTGTATAAAGCTGGAATGGTTATGTCCATACTTGCCATAACTGTTTAGGGTTCGACCCTCATCGTACTCCCCCCCCCCGTAAAAATTAATAGTTTTGACTCGAAAGACGTCAATTTTAGCCTCATCTGTTAAAATCTAAATCCTTATTTTTTTAACAAAATAATTTCTTCTAACAGAGTATGTTTAATCTGAAGCTAGTAATATTGAATGAAGGTGTGATAAATACCAATGAGACCATAGCCGGCATATCCAAATTAAATTCCAAGTCGCAAACAACTTCCACACTTAAAGTTCTAGATCCACTATTGACGTGCTATTTTAAACTTATATAATGCAAAAGGAATTCAATGCGTTTTTTTTGTTGTTGTTATTACGAACAATTGTATTGAGAAAGGTGTTTGTAATTGTTCTCTGGTGGGTTTTTTAAGGGGGGGGGGGGGGGGGGGTGTAAATGATTTTTCCCCTATTTCACGGTAAAAAAAATAGAGGAATTCCCATCTTTCCTACCCCGCCCCCACCACCAATGATGAAAATTGAAAATGACAATAATTATAATTTACTTATTTTTAAATCTGTTCTTACATGTATAATATAAAAAAAGAAGATGTGGTATGATTGCAAATGAGACAACTCTCCACAAGAGACCAAAATGACACCGAAATTAACAACTATAGGTAACCGTAAGGCCTTTAACAATGAGCAAAGCCCATACTGCATATTCAGTATAAAAGGCCCCATGATGACAATGTAAAACAATTCAAACGAGAAAACTGTTTTACTAAGAAAAGGTTTCTCTATAAACAAGTACATGTATCAAGATAATAGGCAATAAAACAACAAAACTCATAAGAGCCAAAATTGCCCAAAATGGGACCTTAAAATTTACCATAGAATATATTCAGACACATTGCACTATTATTTTTTTTAATCTATTGTAGTTTTATAGATAAACGCTAAATATTAAAAGTCACCGCCGTAAATCTTCACTTAGAAAAATTGAAAACACAACTCTCCATCTGTCAGAGACCACCAGGCCTCAGTAAACAAAAAATAAATACAGTGTTTTATGTTCATGCAGACACAAATCTAATTAAAATACAGATATTGGGTACATATATGTCCATGCTATGCTTACGCGGATCTGAAAACGCTCCATTCTATTTTCTGTTTAAAGACCATTTGGGATTCTCGGTTTTGTCGGATTTATCTACACCTTCAAAAATGTGAAGGCTGAATTTCATTGGCTGATGTAATATTTACTAGAACAAACAGTATCAAAGGACTGAAGTACTGAATATCGGATGACCGCAAGTTCTCGTGGATGGTCACACGCACTTGTCTAAAAGAAAATCACATCTCAATACCTGAAAGTGAGGTTAACTGACAGAGATATATTTTTTTCTGAGACAAGTTCGTGCTTGGATGATGAATAAATGACAGGGAATTCAACCTCACCGTAATCACAATCATATTGTAGTGAGACAAATCAGTATACTCTGGTTTGTTGTTATATATTAAATTAATATTTTTATATAACAGTTACATGTATACATTATTTTGATCCAAATGCTATAGCATTCTCTTCTACTGTTCGAATAATAGTGCAGTGCAAGTGCATGGTGAAAACTCTTCTGTAACAATTCGGATTTTCTAATAGTATGGATTTATGTAGGCATTCATTTTCCCCGCATAAACGTACTTGAGATATTATTTCTGCATGTGTTAACACAATTGTTTTGTACGTGTGCATATATATTACTTACAAATGTATAAATATATTTTTAACGACGCAACATTTTCATATCATTAATTTCAAAAGTTCTAAAAAAAATGTGACAAAGAATGTCATTTTGCACTCGATTATGTCTGTGTTTTAATACGATCGGTTACATGTACCAGTCAAAATCGAAAGTCAAATCTCTGTTGCGATAATACATCGGAATGCCCTCACGGTCATCGTGATGTAAACATGAAGTGTGGGCATTAGGACGTGTACTTCCTTGTTCCAGGACAAACATATTTTTCGACTTTAATGAAAAAACTTTTTTTTTTAAATAATATAGTCTTTTTTTAATTTCATTATTGTTTTATTTTTTCTCTCATTTTCAATGGAAACAATTATTTTGATTCCCTCCTGAAAAAGATAAAATATCTTTCAACAAACATTTACAAAAAAACATGCCCCATTTCACTCGCAATCATCCTAAAAAAAATCAATGGTCAGTATGTTAGCCCTGTTTACGGAGTTGTATATCTGAACGGCTTTCCTTTTGTATTACGAGTAACTGTCTAGTGGCGGTGCTTTCATGGTAGCATGTTAGCCTCTAGTGTTGCTGGTCGTAGGTTCGAATTCCGGCCGGTTCAAAACCAAAGAATTCAAAATTGATATTTGCTGCTTCCCTGCTAAACTAAGGAGTAAAATCAAAGACTTGTTCGGCTCGGAATTAGAATAATCTGTCCAGGTACAATGTAACACCGTAAGGTGAAATGGATTTCTGCGAAGTAGCATATTAAAAATCCGACTCGGTCTATTACAAAACAGGGTTAATATTCATTTCACATTAATATTTTCCTGTACGTATATGCACCTGTCCTAAGTCAGGAGCCTGTAATTCAGTGGTTGTCGTCTGTTGATGTGTTATTCGTTCATTTTTTGTACATAAATTATGCCGTTAGTTTTCTCGTTTGAATTGTTTAACATTTGTCATTTTGGGCCTTTTATAGCTGATTATGCGGTATGGACTTTGCTCATTGTTGAAGGCCGTACGGTGACCTATAGTTGTTGTTAATGTCTGTGTCATTTGGTGCCTCTGGAGAGTTGTCTCATTGACAATCATACCACATAGTCTTTTATACATCAATTTTCCGCTAGACGTCAAACATACATTCATAATCATGTAAGTGTGCAATAAATGCATGAAAACATAATAAAAAGATGCAAGCAAATAGCATGCACCGAGTTGAAGGTCATTCCATATCTCTTTTCATTTCTTTTTTTGGGGTGAAAAGGGGGGGGGGGGGTGGCTCGGTGGCCGAGTGGTCCAAGTATATAGCCTGTCAACACTTACATGTAGGTTGTGAGTTCGAATCCCACACGTGGCAGGTAAGCTCGACTCCAATCTCAATTAAATAGAATTATTAGTTTTTCCTACCGAAAGTCGGTGTTTCTTTCCGGGGACTTCGGCTTCCTCCATCAATATAAACTCACCTCCACGAATTAGCATGATAGTGTTGAAAGTGGCGTTAAAAAGCATCAATCAACAAATTAATCAACCAATCATCCATACCGGTATAATTATATATGCAAGGGAGGATAATATTATAGCTATCGTTATAAAATATTTTTAAAATTGACTTTGAGTTCATTGGTGTCTTTTGCAATGAATAGAAATAGGAAGATATGATATGAGTGCCAATGAGACAACTCTACATCTAAGTCATAATGTGTAAAAAGTAAACAATTATAGGTTTAATTACGGCCTTCAACACGGAGCTTTTACTCAAACCGAACACCAAGCTATAAATAAGAGCCACACAATTTGTTTTATCTTATTTTCGCCGCTGCCGGGAAATTCTTCAACTAGCTCCTGCATTAATTGATCTTAATCTTCCGCCGAAATGTTTGAAACGTTAATTTTTGTTAAAATGCACTGTCTCACTTTATCTTAAAAATGCACTTTCGCTGAAAAGATTAAAGATGTTTTTCTAAAACGTAATAAGTTAACTGTATGCTCATTATTGTAGATCCCGTATATTCATTATTGTAGACCCATCGATTAAAATTCATAATTTGACAATTTTCCATCAATACTTGGTGTTATTTTTTTCATCTTAAATCGAGGAACAAACATGTCAAGGTTTTTCTCTTTTTAAATAACTTAAGATTTGATCCGGATTTATATCAATTCTACAGAAGCAGATCGGAATCAGTAATGACGTAGACAGTAATCATTCTAATCGTAATCATGTTCATTGACCATAACGACGATGAAAGCACATCATATAATGACGTTTCGACATCATATAATGAAGTGAACCGAACCACATGATATAAGATTACAAGCACATAATATAATGACACAACCACATCATATAAAGATGTTTGCACATAATATAAGGGAAAATGCACATCATATAAGGATATTTGCACATACTATAAGTATATTTGCACATCTGCACATCATATAAGTACATTTACACATCATATAAGTACATTTGCATATCGTATAAGTACATTTGCACATCATATAAGTATGTATGCACATCATATAAGTATGTATGCATATCATATAAGTATGTATGCACATCATATAAGTGTAGTTGCACATCATATAAGTGTAGTTGCACATCATATAAAGATGTTTGGACATCATATAAAGATGTTTGGACATCATATAAAGATGTTTAGACATAATATAAGCATATTTGGACGTCATATAAAGGTGTTTGCACATCATATAAAGGTAAGTGCACATCATATAATGACAAGTGCACATCATATAATGAAAAATGGTCATAACAAGACAGTTTTGGCGTTCCATAAATATCTGACTTAGCTTGATTATGTTCGTGTATATATCAACTACAAAAAATAATGTTCGCAGTAAAAAAGAAAAAGAAAACATCATTGTATAATTAACAATTAATTTTCCATTTTAATAATCAGACCTGCACAGAAGCTGTTTCATATACTTTAACCATGTTTTTCTACAACCAGCGTTTCAACGTATATGTTTTAAGCAAATTAATATTTGAAGAAATCAAAATAAAAGTTTAAAGATATTTACTTTCACATTCAATAAGTCCACTTGAAAATCTTGTTCCTTCACAAACTTTTTTAAGTACACTGTTAGATGTCCAATTATACCCATTATTGCAATGAATATCACATACACTTCCGAAAATCTTATCTTTAGGATTACAGTCAGTATATCCATTTCTTACATACAAGCTCTCATGACAGTAATTTACTGGAAAAAAAAAACCCACACAGAATAGTTATATGATAACAAATTCACATTAGCATACTGACCAAATACTCATTTGTGAATACTTAACCAGGAAAATAAGGACAATAACATTTCCCCAAGAAATACGAGTTAGACAAGTGCTCCGTGACATATAACAATTGCTATACATTTTATTTCTATTTTGCATTTTAGCAACAAAAAAAAAGAAAGAAGAAATATGAAAATGTAAACAAATGTGTATGTTTTCAGATAAATAAGTATGTGCAATAAGCTAAGTATGTTGTAATCGTAATTTAACATATATTCTCTACCAACTACGATTTTCCTCATAGTGGTAGCCATTTTGAAAATATGCAAACTACATTATAAAGAAACCATTTGTCGCATTGTCAAAACATATCGCTCAAAATTCTCGTTCAGTTCAGCTTTTATAAAATTGTGATTTCACTTGTTTGCTTTGTCTCTATCATGACAACAGTTTTATTATCGTATTAATATTTTTTTTAATAGTTTCAGAATATACATGTCTATTTACAACTACTTATTTATCAGTTTATAATGCATACCCGTATCTTCAGATCAGTAGTCAGTACTCCAGTTACTTGATTTAATAAACCTCTCTAAATTTTCCGTTTACAAATTTTAAAATTATTATGAAACTAAGGTTTCAACTCCCTCAGGCAAAGTTGATTTTAGGTGAATTTGGCTATTTATTTTAGGTATTTTTGACAAATAGCTCTTCAACGGTTTCGGTACTTATACATCTTCGGATTTCAAATGTTTGGCTTTGAGCGTTCCAGATGAAGGTAAATCTAGAAAAGCGCTTCGAACGCATGGCATTATTAAACGTGTTGTTTTCAATGTTGTACACCACTGGGTTGATACCTCTGCTGGTGAACTATCTATATAGATTAGACCGTTAGTTGTCCCGTTTGAATGGTTTTACATTACTATTTGTTTCGGGCCCTTCATAGCTTGCTGTTCGGTGTGAGCCAAGGCTCCGTGTTGAAGGCCGTACATTGATCTATAATGGTTTACTTTTATAAATTGTTATTTGGATGGAGAGTTGTTTCATTAGCACTCGTACCACATCTTCCTATATCTATCATTCCCCGACGGTATTTTCAGCTAGGTAGTCAGTACTCCGGTACTGACATGATTTAAAAAACCTTTCTAAAATTTTCCGTTTACAAATTTTAAAATTATTAGGAAACTAAAGGCAAAGTTGACTTCAGGTGAATTTGGCTATTGATTTTAGGTATTTTTGTCATATAGCTCTTCAACGGTTTCGGTACTTATACAACTTCGGATTTCAAATGTTTGACTTTGAGCGTTTTTGATGAAGATAAATCCAGAAAAGCGCTTCGGACGCATGAAATTATTAAACGAGTTGTTTTCAATTTTTTATATGAATACTCATTTTCATTTTTTATATGAAGTACTAATTTTCGATGGCAAAAACAACATTGAAACATGCTATTTTCAAGTTCTGTTTTGAACTTTAGACTGTCTTGTTCAATGGTTTTACAAAGTTATTGCAATTCAGAACTTTTGCGTCTTCAAAAGCAAACAGTTAATGAGAAATGCCTCGTTTGAGCAAAAAACAGTAACTGTTGTACTTGCGGGCATATTTATGAAGTGTTTCATTTCAGGAAAAAGTGTCAAATTACAAAATTATAGATTTCTCTATGGAAGTAATACAACTTAGGACATGTAGACAATTGACTTCTTAAAAGTTGAAAAGATCAATGGCTTATAATTAAGCACAAAATATTCGGTAATGGAAAACAAACGAAATTTAGTCGTCACCTTATTTTTTTGAGGATATTTATCTTAATTAGAAAACAAGAGGCTGTCACAACGACAGCAAACCGGATTTATTAACATTTATTTGTGTCCTGGCAATATCACAAGAACCATTACTGATGAATGGTGAAAGTGAAAATTGTCAAAATCAAATTTGACCTCCATTTTGTCATCAGTATCAACATATTAAAATTTGAAAAGCTTAGATTGAATGGTTCATGATTAAATGCAACAACCGGAATGGAAACGCCATTTTACGATCTTTCAAGAACCATAACTCCTGAACGGTAAAAGTCAAAATCGTCATTATTGAACTTGACCTCTATTTTGTCATCAGTAACAACATATTAAAATTTCAAAAGCTTTGGTTGAATGGTTCATGAGAAAATGCACGGACACGACGGGAAAACCCATTTTTCAATCTTTCAAGAACCATAACTCATGAACGGTAAAAGTCAAAATCGTCATTATTGAACTTGACCTCCATTTTGTCATCAGTAACAGCATATTAAAATTTCGGAAGCTTTGGTAGAACAGTTCATGCATAAATGCAGGGACACGACTGGAAACTCCATTTTTCAATCTTTCAAGAACCATAACTCCTGAACGGTAAAAGTCAAATTCGTCATTATTGAACTTGACCTCCATTCTTTCATTAGTAACAACATATTAAAATTTGGGAAGCTTTGGTAGAACAGTTCATGCGTAAATGCACGGACAACTCCATTTTTCAATCTTTCAAGAACCATAACTCCTGAACGGTAAAAGTCAAAATCGCCATTATTGAACTTGACCTTCGTATAGTTGTCAGGAATAACATATTAAAATTTTAAAAGCTTTGGTTGAACGGTTCATGAGTTAATGCACGGACAACATTTGATTGCCGCCCGCCCGCCCGACCGCCCGGCCGCCCGGCCGCCCGCCGTACATCCCCAAATCAATAACCGACATTTTTGTCACAAAAATCCGGTTAATTACAACAAAACTTATCAAAGATACAGTGTCTGTCTTCGATTTTGTTCGCGTTTTGTCTGCTTTGTTCTTTTAATTGGTGCATGCAGCAAGTAAGAAGGGCAATAAACTTAGAACTTGATCTTTTAATACCAACATTTCCGACAAATTGTTCCAAATGCAGTTCAGGCAAACTAGACTAGTACACATTTTTTTAGTAATATGAACATCTGAAACCCGCCTTACGATGCGGTATTTTTTCGCTGTTTTAGCATTGTTTAGAGATCTTTTATATATTTTGGAGTTAAGTATGACGTCCATTATCATTGAATTACAAAAACAAAAGAAAATGTGGTATGATTGCCAATGAGACAACTCTCCAAAAGAGACCAAATGCAACAACCGTACGGCCTTCAACAATGCGCAAAGCTCACAGTACATATGTTTGTTTCAGCCAGCTGAAGAACGTCTCCGGGTGCGGGATTTTTTTCGCTTGTTTGAAAATTAATTGTTGGCCTTCGTCTGCTCTTTAGTCGGGTTGATGTCTCTTTGACACTTTTCCATTTTTCATTCTGTTTTAATATATCCCTTCAGGGTGAAATATCTGAGAATTCTCAACAATTAAACACTTCATTTAAAGTCAATGTACAGAAAACATAAATACTCAATGCTATTGTAGGTTTACACAAAACTGCCGACTACTCAGCTGGTAATGCCCTCGGAGACGAAACGTCTACCGACAGGCGCATCGATCCACTGATTGTAAAACTCATTAAACACATTAAAATCGTTAGACGGTCAAATGAAAAACAAAGTGTAGAGCTTTCAATACCTAAATTCTAAAAACAATGTGCCACATACGACAATTATATAAAACTGCGATTTTGACCATGGTCTCATTGGAGAAGTGACGCCTATGTGTTCCAATATTTAGTGGTAATATTTTATTCAAAACATATTTACGATCATCAATCTCGAACTCAACGCAAATAGAAAATAAAATTCACAAAGTTAATGGGGAATGTGTTATAGAGGCAAAATTCCCACGAAGGATCAGAAAACAGCTGAATACAACCAATAGGTTTCAACACAGAGAATAAATCCCGAATTTGCAAGCGGGCTTCAGTTGGCCCCTACAAATGTGTACTAGTGCAGTGAAAATGGACGTCACACCTAACTCCAAACATATGAATAAACTGAAATATGAACAGGATACTAGACTTACGAAGACCAGACTTGGGAAAGGTGAAAAACTGCAGCGGTGTTAAACAGGTTTGTGAGATCCCAACCATTCCCATATACCACTAGCCAATACAGAAGAGAGTTCTGTTTTGCTATAACCCTTCACGAAAAAACATATATAATTATTGAATTTAGTTGTAGTTTCACAATATTTACATTTTAATTTTTCCAGAATATTATTTAAATACATTTTCACAACACGTGACTAGAAGACTTTGTAGCTTACCTGTTACTTTAAAACTAATACTACAGGCAGCCATGCTTTTATCACTGTCAGAAACAGTATATGTTTGTGTATGGTAACCTTGTTCAAAGGAGGAGCCACTTTTTAACTTGCCATAATCTAAGCTGAAAAATTATTGTTTATCATTTGTGAAATAAAATATATCTTGAGGTCTGATCATTAATTTAACATTTTTTTCAACGACAATTAAGTATTAAATCCATGTTAGATAAAAGTATTAAAGTATGTACAATATCTAAGATAGTAGTTTGTACGTTGATGGCTTTTATGTTTCAATGTATGTATCTTTTTTTATAATACATCATTGTTTTCAGTAGAATATCATCAATATTCTTAGAGATAAAGAAAGAGTTACTGTATGACTGGAACACGTCATTTATTTAGCATACTTTCAACATTAACATATAGAACTAGAATATAATAACTGTTGATGATGAAAACTCCTTGGACAATTTTCAACATCTGTTTTGATTTTCCTTGACGAACGGTTTAAACCGGACTATTTTATTGGCATGTCCGAGTGAGAAAGACAACTTACTTGAAGTGCTATATATGACGTCAAAATAACGTTACTTATCAAATATAATTTAACTTTGTGGTCTTGTTTGTTTTTTGTTGTTTTTGGACTGTTTTAGAAAGAAAATAGCATGCGTGACTTTTGTCTCATTATATATCTGTGCACGTAAGAACACACTTAAACAACCAAACACAAGTTAATATGTTCATTTTCATCATCTGTTTGTGCAGGCAGATATCATTTCAACCATGAGCTATATTATTCTTAGAAAAATCAGTTCCTTGTGTTCAATAAAATTGAGAATGGAAATGGGGAAATTTGCCAAAGAGACAACAACCCGACCATAAAGGAGGCAACAGCAGAAGGTCACCAACAGGTCTTCAATGTAACGAGAAATTCCCGCACCCGGAGGCGTCCTTCAGCTGGCCCCTAGACAAATATATATACTAGTTCAGTGATATTGAACACCATACTTAACTCCAAATTGTACACAAGAAACTAAAATAATACAAGACTAACAAAGGCCAGAGGCTCCTGACTTGGGACAGGCGCAAAAATGCGGCGGGGTTAAAGATGTTTGTGAGATCTCAACCATCCCCCTATATCTCTAGCCAATGCAGAAAAGTAAACTCATAACAATACTCACATTAAAATTCAGTTCATGAGAAGTCTGAGTCTAATGTCAGAAGATGTAACCAAAGAAAATAAACAAAATGACAATGTATTTATTAACTATCAAAAGCATATGATTTTGATGTATTATTCAAAACATGTGTTCATGCTTATCAAAATATTTAAACAATTTAGCATTACAATAATAGTAATCCAGGTACCAGGATTATAAGTAAGTACGCCAGTCATCTTAACTAAGGCCACACTAATTTAATTCCCTGTTCGACGGACCCGCCCACACCTACTTTTTTCAAAACAGATTTTTTTTATATTCCCGCTTCCTGCATTCGGAAATGCAATCATGTCCATTTCCCGCACCGTTTTTTTTTGTAAATATTACAAAAAGATCTCAAGATTTGTTTTTAAAATCACAGTCATTTGACAGTTTAACAGGGCCGTAACTAGGGTTCTAATTCAGGGGAGGCAGGGGTTTGGGGGCCGCCGACTGAGGCCCCCTTGAGAGGGGTTTGGGGCGCAGCCCCCCGCCATATTTTTTTCTCTCAGTAAAATGCCTAAAAATCACCCTTTTTCCTTTGATTTCCTTACTTTAAGGATTGCTTGGACTTGGAAGCAATTTTTATGCAAAAACAAGCTGAGATTGCTGAGAGTGTTGTTCGGGGTGAGCCAAGGCTCCATCTTGAAGGCCGTACTTGGACCTACAATTATTAACATTAAATACATTGTGACCACGGATTTTTTTCTCAATTGAATCAGTGGCAAAAAATTACCCGTTTTCCTTCGATTTCTTTACTTTAAGAAACATCATTATTGCTGGATCCTGGAATCAATTTTTATGCAAACAATTATTATCTGTATTTAAAGATATTTTAAATGATAATATCATGGGAATTGGTAATATATCTAGAACCAATTCCGTTAACATTTTGGATATAGTTTCTAAAACTGTTCGTAAAAAACGTTCTCACGGTCGTAGAACAAATCGCAATCAAAGAAAATTTCGGGCCAATCATACCAATATTTCGGACCTAATTTCTATTTCAAAAAACAACGGCAGACATTATCTGTTAACAAAACTCTGTTCGTTACCGGTTAATAAGTTAAATAAAATTTTGGAGGATTGCAACACAATTTCATATAGCAGTCCTAAGTATGAAATTGTTCAAATTATTATGGCATATTGTTATTCTAAATTATTTCCCAAAATTGATCGCCCTGAAGATCATAAAAAACATTTTATTAAAATTAAGTATGTCAATAAAGGCTTTGATTTTGTAAATATTGCCGGTATATTTAACGACCATTCTGTTAAAGAACAAATTCCTGGATATTTCGACAATACTGGGCTACCTCTTATTTGTTATATTTACAAGAAATCTACCCGGAAATTTGTGTTTAATTATAGTCAATTGTGTAAAGATGTTAATATCAGTGAAAATACACCTACAGTGGAGATCACTTCTAACCTCTCATTAGAACTGTCAGAATATTCTGTCATAGAACTGTTCTAACCTGTCCTAGAACAGTTCTAGCTAGAACAGTTCTACCCTAGAACTGTTCTAGGTAGAACTGTCAGGATCAGTTCTAGGTAGAACTGACTAAATCAGTTCTAGGTAGAACTGTCAGGATCAGTTCTAGGGTAGAACTGTCAGGATCAGTTCTAGGTAGAACTGACCAAATCAGTTCTAACCGTAGAACTGTCAGCAGAACTGACTAAATCAGTCAGGACTGTAGAACAGTTCTAAATGACGTCACTGCAGAAAGGGCAATTTAGAATTTAGAAGAAAAAATCAGTTCCAATTACTTTACTATATATAATAGCAGATTTTTCTATATTTTTTACTGATCAAAATTTACATATACAAATATCGGTGGATAGGAGGTTATCCAACTCATCGGAGAAATATTTTTATGAGATTGCAAATGAAACATCATTGTTTACGTTTCTTCGTTCCCCGTTTTTAACAGTCTCTTCGTAAATATAATTCTGCATTTAATTCAAGTAAATTTAATCTTAATTTACCTTGTTTGCCTTGGATTTACATTCATGATTTAAGATTCTGTTTGGACAAATGCTCAAACGAAAATTGTACTGTAACAGTGGATGAATTATGGGATATCATAGTAATGAACACAGTGTTGTTAAACGCAAGAAAACTATGTACATTTGCACCTCGAGATTTGCACTGAGGTCTCAGATTTGCATTATCTCGTTGCCAAACTTATCCATAACGATAATGAATAATATCTGGGAGTCTGGAACGTCAGAAAAATATACTCGATCTGAACATGAATGAAATATTTGCCACTGGACGTAAGGCTACAAACAAAACCAATCATTTTCCTTCTTCAAATTATATTAACAGTATAGTCAGTATACCTTTCCAAGAAGAGAACGTCTCATACATGTACTTTTCATTTTAAAATAAAGTATATGAATCAGTGATGTGAGTGTTGGATGATGCCCTTAAATAGTTCTGTTTAAAAAAAAACCATCATGAACTACTGACTAAATAAAAATTCACTTTTTGTGACGGTTCATTATTTAATAATTTAAGTTTGGTTGTAATGGGTCTTCTGTTGTTATTGTGTTATCAGCGCCCATAGACATAAGTAGTCATGTTTGTTCAATTTCCAATATTGCAGTTATTTATATATACTACAGTAAAAAAAATATAACCGAAGTACTGTTCAACTATATAGACTCACATAAAAAAGCAAATATGGTCAGTTTTGGTTGATGCGGTCAAAAGATTTTATTATACAACTCAGTCTGAAGTATGAAAACTACTGATATTTGTTTACGATTCAATACTTTGAATAAAAGGAGGATATACTGGCACTATAAATTCATGCGAAAAATTTTGAGGTCATTGTTTTCCAATATTGCTGTAACTTGTATATTACAGTCCCTCTTGACCTAAAATTAGAACTGAATTACTGTGCAGCTTTATAGATTTGCAGAAAGAAAGAGAAAATAAGGTCAGTTTAGATTGATGCGGTGACGGTCAAAAGATTTTATTACACGACTCAGTCTGAAGTATGAAAACTACTGATATTTGTTTACGATTCAATACTTTGAATAAAAAGAGGACATGCTGGCACTATAAATTCATTCGAACAAAATTTTGAGGTCTTTGTTATCCAATATTGCTATAACTTGTATATATTACAGTCCCTCTTGACCTAAAATTATAACTGAATTACTGTACAGCTATATAGATTTGCAGAAAGAAAGAGCAAATAAGTTCAGTTTAGATTGATGCGGTCAAAAGATTTTATTACACGACTCAGTCTGAAGTATGAAAACTACTGATATTTGTTTACGATTCAATACTTTGAATAAAAAGAGGACATGCTGGCACTATAAATTCATGCGAACAAAATTTTGAGGTCATTGTTTTCCAATATTGCTGTAACTTGTATATTACAGTCCCTCTTGACCTAAAATTATAACTGAATTGCTGTACAGCTATATAGATTTGCAGAAAGAAAGAGCAAATAAGGTCAGTTTAGATTGATGCGGTCAAAAGATTTTATGACACGACTCAGTCTGAAGTTTAAAAACTAATGATATTTGTTTTCGATTCAATACTTTGAATAAAAAGAGGACAAGCTGGCACTATAAATTCATGCGTACAAAATTTTGAGGTCATTGTTTTCCAATATTGCTATAACTTGTATATATTACAGTCCCTCTTGACCTAAAATTATAACTGAATTGCTGTACAGCTATATAGATTTGCAGAAAGAAAGAGCAAATAAGGTCAGTTTAGATTGATGCGGTCAAAAGATTTTATTACACGACTCAGTCTGAAGTATGAAAACTACTGATATTTGTTTACGATTCAATACTTTGAATAAAAAGAGGATATGCTGGCGCTATAAATTCATGCGAACAAAATTTTGAGGTCATTGTTTTCCAATATTGCTATAACTTGTATATATTACAGTCCCTCTTGACCTAAAATTATAACTGAATTACTGTACAGCTATATAGATTTGCAGAACGAAAGAGCAAATAAGGTCAGTTTAGATTGATGCGGTCAAAAGATTTTATTACACTACTCAGTCTGAAGTATGAAAACTACTGATATTTGTTTAGGATTCAATACTTTGAATAAAAAGAGGACATGCTGGCACTATAAATTCATGCGTACAAAATTTTGAGGTCATTGTTTTCCAATATTGCTA